>NW_011371237.1:161051-185772 GCF_000735185.1 Notothenia coriiceps | reverse complement strand
TACCTCCTCTCCCTCTTTCTTAAATCCTCATCTCCATATTCATAGACAGAGGGGCTCTTTAAGAGGGCTGCTATCTAAAATGGGCCTGCAGCACCTCTTGTTTGTGGCCCTCCAAATGGAGAAAAGCCATTTCCTCTTCCTGTCAAGCATGGAGGTATACATGGTGTGTGGTTGCATGTGTCTGTGCATGCACGTTGTGTTTGGATGGAGAGTTGCGTTGCCAGGCAGCCTTATAGGCTGAGAGCAGGCCAACTGTTGGAAGCTAAACCTCAATTCCACTTTCCCAATCACACTTCTCGTAAAATCCTTAAACTGCAGCAGAGCTTGAAGAAGTGGGGAAATACAGAAATGCGGCATCAAAGGCAGAATCAAAAAGAAAATGGAGGGGGTGAGACACTTTGTAAATGTTTGCAGTTTATTCCTATATTTGAATACTTCATTAATAACAAACTGTTTCAAATTGTGCAAGTGTTCATGTTTATGGAGCTCTGTAAAGCATGATGGATGGTTTCTTGTTCAGTGATGAATTATCTGTGCAGACTGGAACATTTGTTTCCTCAGTTGTTTTCTGTGCTGTATTATGACTGAAAGCAAATGCATTCAAAAAACACTAAAGAAGATTTAATAAAAATGTAAAAACCTGAAAGATAAACCAAAGCATAGAAGCTGCTTTAACAAACGAGACCTTTTTAAACTGCATTTATGTGTGGCTCAAACTTAATACAATATAAATACATGTAATTAAATGCTGGAATATGCTTACAATAAATAACACTTGATTACCAGTATGCATAATTGCTTTAGAGGGATAAATCCAATTCATGCATCACTGTATCCGCAGCAGCATGATGCAATTCCATTTTCTAAATCAGAATGAATGAACATGCGAACACTTCACTAGAGTCATTCAACACAGTTTAAGCGCCTGTGAGAAACATTGGGTAAAACAAGAGGGGAGGGAAAACTAAAAAGGGAAATTGTGCAAGTTTAGGCATTTTCTTTACCGTGCCTTTTCTCACCTCCCCCCTTCATGTTTTTTAATTATTTCTTTTTCATCTTTGCCGTATCCATGATGCAACTGAAGGCAATGACTGCTTTCGTTAGAGTTTCATTGAGTCATCATCAGAAAAAGGGCTTGTGAAGGAGGTGGTGAAGAGTGCTCTCCCTGTCGTCTTCTGTAGGTGTACCTTTCAGTTTTAGTTTCCTAGTGTCTCCACCTCCCTACTTTGTTTGGAATGAGCCCCCATCTGAACGATCAAAGATGTGATGTTGCATTAATTGGACGTCACACGTTGACTCTTGTCTAGCCATCCCAGAAACACTTGGCTCAGAGTCAGGATGCTGCTTCACGGAGTCAAACGTTCCCAGCTTTTGTCTCTAAAATCCTAAATCCCACAGAGCTTAAAGTAGAATACAGGTCGGGTGGTTGCTGTAGATTTTGGATGTTGTTTTCTCCAGCACAGACAAACAAATGAATATATGGTTGGAAAATAGATGGAAAATAGGCCTACATGATTATCAAGATTCCTCCTCGACATAACTTTCAACTCATTTGCATTAGCACATGCGTTTTTCATTAAATGTTACATTTAATTAAGTGTGTTTTTAATCAGCAAAAGAAAATACATTGCAGCTGATCATATCTGCCAACGATTCACTGACAACATTTTTAATTTGTTTCCCTACAACATCTGTTGCTGGCATCTATTGTGTGATTAACATTTGTGTGGTCATGTTTAAACAACTACAAACACTGTCTTGGATAAGTATTAAACACGACTATGAGTAGCAGCTGAATGTGCTTGCACTCAGGGATAATCCTTCCCTCCTGCAGCGGTCAGACTATACAACCAGCACAGCCCCTATAGACCCCCCCCCCCACACACACACACACACACACACACACACACACACACACACACACACACACACACACACACAACAACACAGACTATAACACCCCTTGCTGTTAATAACTGTGCAATATATACCTGGCTGCTAAATCCTAAGAACTGTTACAGGATGTGTGTACTGTCTATCTCCCGACAGTATGGGTGGAATCAAGATGGACGGAAACAACTCCTTTGATGATTTAATCAAATCAAAAATGGGTTGTTAACCTTAGAAGAAAAAGGACAACAACAATTAGGATCACACATATCCCATACACATTAAATCACATTCAATATAATAATCACACTTACTAGTGGCTTCTCCTGATTCCTCAATCTCAATGACGTTCATTTATTTATCCCCTCTACTTATAACACATCAATAAACCCCGCAAATCTCCACCCAGATTTAAAGTCACACTCACATAAACTGAACCCCATTAATTGAACCCTCAAACACCCAGCCTAAACCATGAGTTTACAGCACAATGTGTGTTTTGTAAATTGTGTAACCTTTTATTTTGTATTATATTTTTTATTATATCATCACCTTCTTTTTAACTTAGTACTTTTTAATGCATGTAATGTAACATTAAGCTGTCTGTGGCTCTTTTTCTGCTGTAACAACGTGCATTTCCCCTCTGTGGGACTAATACAGGTATTCTGATTCTGATGGTGACATGCTGAAGTTAAATCAGTATAACATTAACCAGGTTCTTTTTGTCAATGGATCATGTTATCATGCTTACATGTTATACCACTAAGTGGATCTGACACTGATGGGATGGTCAAATTTAACATTACATTTTGGGCCTGATGATGCCTCTTGATATTACTTTTATGGATCACCAAAGTTATTATCTTTAATCCTACAAGGAACCAATACACAATGTCCATCCATCCATTAGTTGTTGAGTTATTTCAGTCTGGACCTAAGAGGGGGAGTGTGTGACTGATGTTGGTATCCTTAGAGCTACCCTGCTAATCAAAAGTTCATACTGACTGAAAACAAAAGACAATCTTTTTCACTTAATATTTAAACCAATATTGTTTCCTAAAGATGTTTTAGTAGCAGTGAACACTTGTGATGCAGGGTGCTATCCAAAGACCTGCTCTTTGTTGCTACACCCAACCTCCGTCACACTAACCTGGATTAGAAAAAAATACTCACCTTCTTCAAAACAGCATTTTGCAAAGAAAATCATTATTTGAAGGCGCTTTTCAGTTCAAAAGGTTGAATTATTGAACTAGCCCATAAATAAAAGCATGTCCAGTTGATCAAAATCAAATACAATCAGTGTGAATTGTTTTCTTTCTGTCAAGACTTAATTGTCTAACATATAAAAGGTTGTATCCATCATCAGGCCCAATTTGAACTTCATTCACCAAGAAATGCCTGTGTGTGTAAAAGCCTTTTGTGGCAAACACAAAGAGCTGGTGACATACGTTCCAGTCATGCTGCTGCGTTCCTGAGCCGTGTGCAAGGACTTGATTGCGATTGTTGTTGAAAATGGGTTTGGATCAGCAGGTGGACAGTGATGTGGCGTTGATCGACTCTGATTTACAGGGTTAGTATGTGTTAATGCATCGCTGTGAGGTGACTAACTTACAGAAGTCATTCTAACCAGTCCTGTAGAACCAGTCCTGTTTGTCATTGAGACATGACACACTATTCACAAGACTAAGCAAACATAGGAGGGTGTGTTAGAACTTACCCTTAAAGAGAAACAAAAAAGACACACACACACACACACACACACACACACACACACACACACACACACACACACACACACACACACACACACACACACACACACCACACTGTAGATGTATTCTCATTTACTCCTCCTGCCTCCCCCCTCTTTCTCTCTCTCCCTCCCTCCCCACTAATCTTCTTTTCTCAGCGTTCTCTGAGGACTGATTTTCTCCATCTTTCTCTCGCCTTTTCTCCCCATTCTTTTCATTTTTCACTTTTCCCCTTGTTTATTTCCCATGCCTTGTTCCCTTTTCTCTCCAATCCCTCCACGCCTGCCTCCTGTCTTTTCTCCTTCAACCTGCTCTCATTTCTCTCCTCGGCTCATTTTCTCCTTCTCCCCCCGTCTCCCAGTGTATCGCTGCAGACTCTTGTACTCAATTATCCCTTCTGTTAATGAGCAGATAAATCTAATTGCTCTCTCCTTCAGTGCCTGGCGGCGTTTCTCTTCTCTGCCTTTCTAAGCCCTCAGGATGCGCATCATTCTCTCCCCCCATCATTTTTCAACCCTCTCTCCATGCACTGTTCATCTTTTTTATCCTGGGCCTTGTATTGGTTTTTCTATTGGTTTGCATATTTCATGTCATCCCCATTTCTTTTTTCCACTGCTGCCATGACCTCTTCTTTCCCCTCACGTAAAAAGACCCTTCACCTTCACCTCGACATCACATCTGCTCATTGTCACTCGTCCCCTTCACTCCGCTTCAGTGTGACCAGTCGCTGAAGGCTGTAAAGGGCTGCTGGCCGTAGGGATTGGTGGCGATAGAGGGCATGGCTGTGCAGATGTCTCGCCCATAATCTTTCCCCTTTTGACTTTTGCTGAAAGAGAGTTTTGTTATAAATACTACAACTGAAACAAAAAGTCCATCAAGTAACTTTAACAGTAGGAAAATATTTGGCAAAATATTGAAAATTCATCAATTCTATCATCTCAAATTCAGTTGTTTCCACTCTTTTTCTTAGTTTTTTAACATTCCTGACAGTTGTCAGTGACCATGAATATGCCTTTTTGTAGTCTGCCTTAACTTCCGGTTCAGATACGCACCCACCTGAATTTGGCACTTGTGTATATATTTAAGAGCTCCATGAAGAAGTTAGCAAGACATGTTGACAATATTGTAAGAATTTCATATTAGGGAAAGTCTAAAGGTTTTGTATATTCTTTTGAAATCCTTCTGAAATCCTTGTAAGGTCTTTGACAGAGCCTCAGCTGTATTGGGTTCTTTTTATTCCTAAAATTCATTCCTTTTTAGTTCGCCTTTCCTTTCTTCAGGTTCTCTTCCGTTTTTTTCAGCTTTTTACAAGATAAATTGTGCCTGTTTTCTCAATACAAGTGAAAAAAAAACACCTGCATGTGTCAAAGTCAGAAACACTGATCCCTGTGTTCACTTTAATGATCTGCAAGAGGTTCATTTTACAGCTTTATTCTCTCCGTGTGCAGCGAGCAGCACCTCTCGCTACAGTAACAGTAGGGTGAAAACTGATGTGTCAACACTCCATAATGTATATGAGGTGTTGGCAGAGGTGGCGTCTTATTGACATAATTGATGTCGCTGGTTGGCAGGGTGACTGTAATAACAGACATTACACAGTGGTAGCACACAGCAGGGAGATAGCCCTGAATCAGCTTGCTGTGCCACGCAGGGGTCAGCATGAATTATCCCTTAATGTCACACTTGAAACAAAGTTGGTGAGGCGAGCATGTCGATAATGAAGGATGCTCTGATAGCTCTAGTTAGTTTATCCTCAACGGCTTGTCTGACTAGAGAGTTATGCTCAAATGTGGCCAACACAAGTGTACAGACTGCTGCGTCAGTTCAGTATTGCCAAATCCTTTTCCGTAATATGTGTGTACAAAAAAAATATATTATGCCTCGTATGACCAAAGTCATGCTTGAGTTTGTAGTATTTACTACAGTTTGTGCTGAAATTCTATTGAAAATGCTCTACTTTTTTTGCAGGCCTCTCATTAAAACATCCCTTCAGAAACTTCACAAACACCATGTCTGGTTTTTTTCTACAGCTCATTTGCCTCCCAGCAGATCACAAGCCTTTAACCAGAGGGGAGACGAAACAGATCCCACATCTATGAGTGCGTCAAGTTTAAAACTACAGACAGGGTAAACCAAACACTTGAACTCATGCACTGGTTCTTTATTTAATCTGGAGGTACTATTAAAGAAAGGGCCAAAGTCATCTTTAAGTGCAACGTGCCGTAACCACACTGTCAAAGCAATGTATGTCTTTCGTTACACATTGTGCAGGCCCACTACATTAGTGCTGGCAACATATCCAAATGCATTTTGTGCAAGCCCGAATCTATTCTTAGTGATGTAAGTGACACACATAGTGTCCCAGTATTTGGGAAGCCAGAGGGTACTAAAAATAATCGATCACAAGCATGGTAGACCTTTGAGTGGTTCAGAAAATCATAAACATACAAAAGCAAATAACACATCACAGCATCCCCAAACATAGGTACAAATTATATTTCTCATTATTCATACTTTTCCACACATAAACATCAAAGTGCACTGCTATCTGCCAAACACAGATAAATAAAAATGGGCACACACGCAGTGGGACATGGAAAGATATAACATCCCTCAGTCACATGAAACCGCTGAAAAACGGAAACCTGAACCTGCTGTGCATGTACACAGTGGGATGCAGAAAATTAGTTAAAGAATGTAAGAACATCACACACACACACATACACACACAGCGAGACCTAAGGGAATATAAACAAGTTATGAGCCATCACATGGAGTCGTCAAGCTGTGTACATTTATGTACACAAGAAGTGGATTGAAATGATATGTTGTATCAAAGCAAATCAGAGAAGCTTTTGTGTGTGTGTGTGTGTGTGTGTGTGTGTGTGTGTGTGTGTGTGTGTGTGTGTGTGTGTGTGTGTGTGTGTGTGTGTGTGTGAATTGCATGGCGGGTCAGGTTTAGTTCATTTCCACCTCATCTACCTCAAGCTCTTCGTACCCTGTTGAGCCAATCAGTGTCCTGCGAGACAACCCATGTCTCCAGCAGAGCCCTGAGAGCCCAGCTCGGTGATGAACGGAGGCCATGGCGATACAAATTCTCACCTGCATGCTTTCAAACACACACACACACACACGGAAATACAGACTTCAGACTTGCTTGAGTTTCCCTGTTGGCCGGGTTCTTTCTCATCACGGCAGCGCCCTGTGGGAAGTGAGAGGAGTGGGGGCTATGGATGGTTGGGTAATGATAAAAGAGGTATTTAAGGCATAATTTGGAGCCGCACCCATTAAGTGGTGCTGCTGTCATCAAACGCTGCTCCCATCAAGAGCCCAACCAATCTTGGCCCCCCCACAAACGGTACAGGTCAATGGCATGGCCCCTGACTGCCTACATCAAAGATGGCCGTTCTTTCAGAGTGGGTGGCCATGCTGGTGGAGCTGCCATCCCGGGCTTTGAGACTCATTTGCCACCTGCTGGCACATTACATGCCAAATTAGAAAGCCTGCTGTTTCATCAGAAGCCTGCAAGAGAGACGTTTATTCTGAAAGAAAGAAAACTTGGGGATGATTACAGGCAGCTATCAAAGCCCTTAGGTGTTTACTTTTCAGAGC
Organism: Notothenia coriiceps; assembly: GCF_000735185.1. NCBI lineage: Eukaryota > Metazoa > Chordata > Actinopteri > Perciformes > Nototheniidae > Notothenia > Notothenia coriiceps. The sequence continues at coordinate 178,519 of NW_011371237.1, read as the reverse complement.
ACAAGTGAAGCATTAAAATCTTAAGCGATAATTTCTCACTTTTTATCTTGTAAAATGTGAAATATTATTTGGCCCGAGGGTAGAGTTAGGTAAAACTGCTCTGCATGGTTTGCTTTGGTGTGAAATGCATACACACATTGTCTCTGAAAGGGCCAAACAGAGTGGATCTAAGGCAATGTAATATTAACCTTGGGATCACACAAAACCCTGGTTAAAGTCCTAACCGTTGACCCAAAAACCAGATGACACAGACACATTAGTGACCGCAGTGATTCTCATCACTTCCTCACAGGAGGAAGGCACATTTCATTTCTGCCCTTCTATTGGAAAGCCGTCAGATGTGATGGATTCCATTGGAGATACACGTTGATAATATTGATCACATGCCCTGCCTTAAGCAACACTCCCTCCACTAACAGTGAGATGAAATCTGCTGCAAACAGCTCAAAGCCAATTCCTTTCCAAGTCCTGTTTGTCTAGTGAGGAACAACAAGCAGCAGACTTGACAACAGGAGCTGTAAAGGTATCAATAGAAGAGGAGGTTTACTTTTAATAGATTCGATTTTAATAAAAGAGAATAAAGTTTAGCAAAGAAAGATTATCATCTATAGTTGGGTGTTATTTCTCTAACTGAAGACTTCTCCAGAGAGTCTTTTGAGTCTCTCTTTCTGCTGCTGGTAAGGTGCTATTATAGGTTAGGAGTGAGGGAGCCATTCATTATGCATAGGATGAGGGTGCTACTGGACATTCATGCAAATGTGATTTATAAATAGCAGCTGTTGGCAAAAGGATGACGTTTAGTTCAAAGTCAACCTTCTAAGGTGTAGTCGCTGGCTGTGCTCGGATGAACTTGATTGAACTGGCTTTGACTATTGCCAAGTGCAAATATCGGTATTCTGTAGGATGACTTTTTAAAATTTCTAAATTCCTGTTATTGCTGCTGATCCAATCTGGCAGCAGTAGGGAGCAAACAATTCACAATATGGCTGGCTATTCTTAGTTTTTATCTTTCACTTTTATGAGACGCGATAAAATATAGAAGATTGTGAAATGTAATGAAAAGGCTTGATCTGTGTGAACCAAAACGCAGGGCAGCTCATGCACAACGAAACTTGTGAAATGAATTTGGAAGTGGAAAACGAGGCACTTGAGGAGTGGAGACGCGCTGATTAATGGTAGGGAACAAGTGTGATTGATTATATGATGAAGTTCATCTTTTATTTCCCTCCCACTCTCTCCGCAGCCCCTCTCATTTTCATATTAAAAGCCCCCCCCCTTCACTGACCCCAACACCCCTGTGAAGGTTCAAAGCTTCTTCTCTGTTGAAAACACTCCATTTCACAGAAGGATGTGTGATTATCTCCCCTCGCTGCCTTTCAAAATCAAATGCCGCTCCCGAGGTACAGCTGAGGGACGGGAACAGAGATGCACATCTGTGTCTTTTCCTCTCCGAAATTCAGGGTTTCACATTATGCTGCGAAAAACAAGGATAAGCCGGAAAAGATTGTCTGAAAAATCTCAGAAGAGTTGGGTTCAGAAATGAGACTTTAAACAGAGTAAATGTTTTTGTAGTGTCTCAAAAATACAAGAGGGAAGCTTTTATTTGTACTCGAAAACACAGAAAATGGGTTTTGAAAACCACACAGTAAATGTTGATGCGTTATTGATCAAACCCTGCAGAAGTATATTTAGATTGTATTGATCAGCAAAGGACTTGTTTATTCCATCTGTTTAAAAACTGCAGTGTCACCTATTGAGCATTGACCCTTAGCAGAGCAGAGAGAAGATGTCAGAGGAGAGGATGTCAGATTTGAGGTAATATATAATGAAGTGTAGATTCTGCAGACTTTGCTCCCATCTGCTCATCTTCAAACCAACATCTAAAGACATTCTGCTTGTCCAATTCTGAATTCTTTTTGATCTCGACTCTCCGTTTATACCACGAACCTTGACATGGCTTTACATACTGAATACTGCCTTCATTCTACAATTGCACTTGCACAAATGAATCAAACGGACAACTGTGTGTGTTGATGTCTTCGCCTGTGTTAACCCTCCTGTCATGTTCGGGTCAAATCTGACCGATTTACTTATTTCATTAATCATAAATATTATGTTTTACATTGCCTCAAAGCCTTATTTTTATTTTAACTTGCTGATCACCACTTTCAGTGAATGTTGAGTCAACTTTGTAACACCTACAATGTTCCTGGTCAATAATGAAAATGTTTTTAAAGTTCATGGGTAACCCTAGATTGATGTTCCTCCATTAGATAGTACACACCAACAAATCGACAACAGTTATTCATGTGCAACGGTATTCTGAGATATTATTTAAAACTGCTTAAAAGAGTGATAAACGCTGCTCCCATCAAGAGCCCAGCCAATCTTTGCCCCCCAACAAACGGTGCAGGTCAATGGCACGGCCCCTGGCTGCCTAGTTCAAAGATGGCCGTTCTTTCAGAGTGGGTTGCCATGCTGGTGGAAAACTATGGTGATGATAAATGTTTTTTGTGTTGATATACCTAGTCAAAAATGACATAAGAAATGAATGGGTAACCCTAGATTGATGTTCGTCCATCAGACACACCAGCGAATTACATTTTTTAATATATTTTGTGTCTATTCTTTGCACAACCACTGCATTCATGTAAACCAATATTCTGAGACAGTGTTTACAGCTTAAAAGGGTGTTAAATAAAACGTGGTGATGATAAATGTTTTTTGTATTACTGTAAGAGCAGTTTAAACCGACCCGTCAATTTGACCAGGAACACCAAAGTAAAGGGGGAGGAATGAACACCACAGCAGGGTTAAATGTACGAATCTTGTAATAATCTTGGGGTTTAAAGGTGTATTAATACAGGAAGTGAGTTTTCATGCGGGCCCCGGTGTTATTTTTGCGCCAAAACAGTTCATTACATGTCACTTGTTAGACGCTTTTATCCAAAGCGACTTACATACTCAATACTGTGGCCAATCCCCACAGGAGCAATTTGGGGTGAAGTGTCTCAGGGACACAACAACATGCTGACTGCAGTGGGGTTATACTTGCCAACCTTGAGACCTCAGAAATTGGGAGCATTTCAAAATGCAAAATGGGGGGGGGATGCTAGTGGATCGCCGGAGCTGTTAGATTAACATTAACATGCTTATATTATAGGCCTAGTTCTAAGTGCAATGCCTTGCGGCCTGAAGCACCATCCTTGATGGAGCAGATGTGTGGGCAGGAAAGGAGTGAGCAGAGAGTAGAGTAGTTGTCGATTTTTGTTCTGTTTTCTGTGACTATCTGCCTCAGTTGCGCGCGCTACTAAAGAGACGTGTTACCATGGAAACCAAACAATGGTGTAGCTGTATTAAAGTCCGAGTGGAAACATCCTGAGTAAATCTGATTTTGTCAGAAATGCGGGAGAAATATGACCCCGGGAGGAAACCGGGAGAGGGCAATGAAATCGGGAGTCTCCCGCGAAAATCGGGAGGGTTGACAAGTATGTAATTGAACCTGTGATCCGAACACATACGCACAACCCACTGCGCCACACACCTCCGTTCAGTTGAAATAGGTTTTTGTGGGCACGGATGCAAAGAGCTGCTTCTCGGGTGTTCGGGGAATGGAAATAACAATGTTTGTCGGAGAGAATGATGAACTGTTGCTCTATAGGAATAGAAAACTGATTGGTCGGCGTGTTGGTTGGTTAGTCGGTCTCTAGAGTCTGCAGACAGCTCCTGAGCTCTGACTGCAGACAGATCTGCACTCATCTGCCTCCACTGCCTTGACAGTCTCATGTGGGCCTACATCCCTTTTCTCCTGCACATCTCACCTGGCGCTGGTTGATCATGATGACACGTCTCCTCCTGCGTGCTTTTCATGGCAGCTGCAGTCAGTCAATGGGTACAGGCTTGCATCATGGCAGGAGATTTTTTTCCGTCTCGTAACAACCCGCTATTCTTGGAAATAGCTTCAGAGAGGTAGGCTTTATTTCAGCAAATAAATATGACAGAGTACAGGGAACAAAGCAGTAAAAGGATTGTGGTGGTCGCATTTATATAAGGAAAATATGAAAAGGAAAGAGGTTTATAAAACAACACAATTCAAAAGTAATGGACCACAAAAGCCAAATGACAAAAGCACTACTTAGCCGGGTAGAGAATAAAACTTAACCATAGAGAAATCACAGCAGATATTTAAACCATGAAAGTAGTAGTAGTAGTAGTATCACATTTTTATTTTATGTGAACACAGCTTTTCCTACATTCATTCTACAGTGTTCACGAGTAGATTAAAGTGAGAGAGTCAGATTCATGTTACAACAACACATAAATAAGACATATGGCAAGGGATAGAAACCTTAGATGTTGTGGAGAATTAATCTGTAGACTTTCTGCTGAAGATAGAGTGTCTCTAACCAATGCATAGTCCTTCCCTTGTTTAAATTAGCACTGTGCTTTAGTGATACAAGTAAAAACAAAGATGCAAAGGTAATTTACCACAATTTATTTTGTTCTTTTTTTTAAAAGAACAGGAAATGAGAATCGATATGGTCTTCGTAATAGTCTGTCTGAGCCAACTAATTGAATTGGTTTCCTGCTGAGCACATTGTTTCAGAAATACTTATCTGTAAACCCAGTGGCAGTTATCAAAGCCATTGCCTGAAATAACGGAATGAGAAAGGAACCTTTTCCCCACTGAATAAAATAAACACGATGCATTTACATTGATGGATTGCGGCTGTAGATTGACAAGATTGTCTGTCAGCAGGATATTTGATAGAGTTCTAAATTCAGTGTATCCCTGTGAGACTTTAAATCAACAAAGGCCCAGACACAACAAAAACACACTTCAAAATAAAATGGAAAGTTGAAAACTTCAATGCACGGGATGACAGCGTAGGTGGGTCAAAACTAGTGAGGAGAATTGCCGAGATAAACAAGAAATCAAACTCAATAAACCTTGTGTTTTCCTTCTAGTAGACGTTTCTATTTTTGGCAGGTTCATCTTCTGAAGTAAAAACGTTTTTTTTTATCCAGGCTCGTGAGAGCAACACAGTTTCTGACTGCCGGGAACCTCTGCTGAATTACAGAGGCAGTTAAGACTTTTAGTCTGCCGTTTCAAGTCGGCAATGGACGCTCATGCACTGCTTATAAGCTAAGCCAGGCTATGACAGGTAATCACTATTATGCCTGCATTTCCATTTGGGTTACTGATCACGGCATAAAAGCCCATAGCCCTGATTTGTGTGCACTATTAAGGCCAGGGAGGGAAGTGAAAGAAAAAGTGAAGTGTGGGATGTGGGAATGGTGTTAAAAAAAAGTGTAGAGATAGAAGTGTTGAAGGAGGTGTGATAATGAAAGAATAGAAGCAGGGATGTATGGATGTATGGAGGTGGCAGAAGGGGGTGTCTGAAAACTATTCTCATATGGAGATGTAGAGATTGGACAGGAGGCTGAGAGACTAGAAGAATGACAAGCGTGCGGGCCAATCAATAAGATCCTGTCAGGCAGATGGCAAATTGGAGAGTGGCGTGACACTGAGACAAATTGACACGATCAGATCTACGAAGATGAACAGGCATTTGAGCGTGTGCGTGTGCGCATGCGTGCCTGTGTGTGACATACAGAAGACAAATAGCCAAATCACCACAGACATGCATTGAGTAAGGGGGAGGAAGAGAGAAGGGGGGAGGACTATGTGAGAAGAAGGAGAAGAAAGAGAGATGCATTTATGGCGGGAAGGGGAAATGAGAGGAGAGCGAGTGACAGAAGGTGTGTGTGTGTGTGTGTGTGTGTGTGTGTGTGTGTGTGTGTGTGTGTGTGTGTGTGTGTGTGTGTGTGTGTGTGTGTGTGTGTGTGTGTGTGTGTGTGTGTGTGTGTGTGTGTGTGTGTGTGTGTGTGTGTGTGTGTGTGTGTGTGTGTGTGTGTGTGTGTGTGTGGTGCATAGACCATAACCTTAAATCTGTCAGCGTTGGGACCAATATTCTCATCCTTCGTCCTTGTGTCACTCACACATTCTTTTTCCATCTCAGTCTCACACGCAGCCCTCTTTGCAATTGCGCATTAATTTTTCAGTGTCAATCTGGCTTTTGCCCTCAGCACTGCTATCTTCTCCACTCTCAGCTTTTCTCATTTCTTCACCACCAGTCCTGTGTTTTCCTTCTCACTTCCTTTTTTCCTCCCCTTGGATTTGTTAAATTGTGGTTGCTGTTGCGTGCCTTCGGTTAATATGTGTGCCGGTGTGTTGGAGTGCCTGTTTGCACCCGTTCAGCTTTTGTTTATTTAGTCAGCCCCATTTGTCTCTTTTGTTTGTTTGTAAGCGAAAGATAGATAAATATAATTAGACAAATGAAATAGCACCTTCCCTGTTTTATCTCTCTTTGCTCTCCCTCTGTTGGGCGTAATCCATCTCTGGCTCCTTCCTTCCGATGCCCCCTTTACCCTTCCCTGTCTTCTCCCTCTTGTTTCTCTCCCCCTCCCTCCCTTTCTCTTGCGTCCTCCTTCGTCTCTTGCCCAAACATATTTTCATTTAGGCTGTGAAAGTTGCTTTTGAATAGGCATATTTGTCCTGGTTAATAGCATACCTCCTCGCTCACTATGTGATTTAGCTCCTTGGCCTTATCTCGTGCAAACACAACCACTTCTCCGTATATCTGGGGGCTTCTCACTCTCTCTCTCTTTCTCTGCTTTTTTTTTTTTTTTTTGTACCCTCTCTCTTTCCGCCCACACCACGGGTTGTTGCAACGCCCTGAGGCTTTATCAGAATAAGGTAAAACAAGGTGACAACCATGCGTTTTGTATGACCAGATATGAGAACCGTAGCATTTTGCCATTACGGTATTGTAAGCTTCTTTCAAATCTTTATCTAATGAACTATAGGTGGCTCAATACAAAGAAGCACGTCCTTTAACTTGAAAATCCTGCAGCTTCAATATTTAATAATTTCAATGGGGAATTTGTTGGCAACGCTATGACCTTATTTAAATATTACAATTCATCCGACATTACCAAGTGTTAGAGCTTTACCTTTAGTCTAGCTGGAGGAAAAATGAAAAATACTGTCTTCACCTCTTAAAAAAACATCGCCAAGGTTACATTCCCTCAGCTGCTCTGGTAGACCTGCTCGGTGTTGTACTAGAAGACTGCAGTTGTACTGGGGAGCTCCCCAGTGTGGCAGCGTGTAACTCTGAATGCCAATGAATATCGCTTCTCTGCCCGACTGCCCATGGCTACTTGTGTATATCTACTACTACACACATGCCAATGTACCAACATGATACTCTGTGCTCACCTATTTAAATAATGAATGGCACTTTTTGCCAGCTTTTATCTATTGTATCTATCACAGTGAACAAATAAAAGGTACATTCAACACTTTCCTGTAAACAAAGTATTCATGCCTCTTGTATTAATTAAAGGGATGTATTATGCTGTTTCTGTCTGAAGCCAGAGCCCAGTCTGCTCTGATTGGTTAGCTGGCCGGCTTTGATGCGATTGGTCAACCGCTTAGAGATATCCCGCACCTTAACCTACAATGTGTTGCAGCACTATAGCCAATATTAGTGCAAGTGTTGAACATTGATTTCACTATGATACGGAAGTAAAAAATGGAGTCCAATCGAGGCGTTTCATTCAAGGGGGGAGTGTGTGGGAGAGAAACTTCCCCTGGAGGGAACTTCGGGATTTTATCCTTTACAGACCATTTACATGCACACAAACCTATATTGCACACTCACATACAGAAAAAGCATAATAAGGCCCCTTTAATGAAAGCTGGCCTTATAATTATCTCCGAATGCTTTATGGTAGGTCATAGCGTACCAATCTTTTATCCGCCACTGTTCTGATTACTGCTTGACAGTATGTGTTGTTTACTTCGACTCAAATGTCAGTGGTTTTGCAACAGGAAACTCTTTCTGTGTCACAAATATCACAGAGGCAAACATGGAGCCATTCCCCAGGAGATAGATGCTTCCAAAAAACCCAATTACATTGTCCTCTCGAACCATCAGTCAGACATTGCGTGCTTCTGCACAAACTGGGGAACAAGCCCGAGTGTTGTTCTGTAGATTCTGGGAACATCTTGCATTTTTCTCTCTCTGGGGTTTTATGAACCAGAAAGAAAATTCATGTGGAGCCTTTTCTCTTGTTTGTTGTTCAACGTTTTCGAAATGTTTAGAGCTGACCTTGGGCACTCCATCTAAAGCACCTATGTTTTCAGTGTTTATTGGATCGAAAATCGAGGCACAGTCTGTGGATGGGGACTTACAGATGTCATAAACACATGCGTCGTGTCACACGGCAAATACACATCCAGGAGAATAAAAATAGAAGCATGAAGACAGGCAATCACATGGACTTCCTCACCCAACCCCTCATGCATGTGAACACACAATCACTGATTCAGGCGACACACAAACAAACTGTCATTCTTGTTATGTAAGATTGACGTAATCAATGTCTGAGGCTGAGTCTGTGCTGCTGTCTTTGTCTGGGCTGTGGATGGGGAGCAGAGGGAATTGCAGCAGCATTTCATAGCGCTCAAAACAGACTGAGAAAAGGGACCTGACCCCCTTTATCCTAATTGGTCTAATCTTCGTAAAGAGTTTGTGTGTGATATTTTTATGTCAGCATCTATCAAGCAATAGCCGGGTCATAAACATGGGTATATCCTCTGGTCTCAAAAACAGTCATGCTGTTTGAGAAAATTTCCCTTCTTTTGCTTAGTTTATTACCTCAGTAAACCTTTTTCTGTCACTTTTATGGTCGGAATCGCTCGTTTCAAGTGTTCTTCAAAACAGCATAATGTCCTATTGGTAAAGGTCCCACTTAGAGTAAAATGGACATAAAAGCACGGTACGCTTTAGTGCTTGGCTTCATTAAGATTGGCAGCTCACCACCGCTGCATTGTCCATGCTCAGTGTGTTTTGTAATACAATTTTAAACCTTTCACAGTTTGTTTTCAGTCAATACAAAGTTAGAAATAATATGGGGATTGGCAAAACTCCAAACTCGAGTATTCGTAAACCACAAACAAATGGTTTACCTCAAACGGTCTAGGTCCACTTCCTATATGCAGTCTATGGCATCCATCATATGAGAGTGTTTACATGAAGACATTTTTTGTAAACCTTCAGAGGTGCTTTTGGGCATGAGGTTCATTTTTCATTTTCCTTCCACTTTTATTTTCTTCTGAATCAAAGTAGACAGTTTGTAGTAATTGCTTTTATAAATTAAATATCTAGAGACTTTAACTGTCTTAACTATTTTATTAGTAGGAGACATGAATACCAGTTTAATCAAATACAGAAAGTGAAAACAAACATAAATTATTTAAAATTAAAAGAGTTGGGGGAAGACACTTTTCAAGATTCAAAATGCAAGGCTTTTATTGTAATTTGTGCATAGCTACAGTGTAGTTATGACAACGAACATCTTAGGCTCCTCCAACACTTCCTTTCTTTTGTCTGTCAGCTTACAGGTTGTGAGTGACAGGAGGCGGGTTCTAACAGGTAAAGTGACTGCTAACCCTGGTCTTTGTTTTCAATGAACCTCACAAACTTTCAGGATATCTTGTGTATGTGCTCGTAAAAGACATGGAAATCTGACATTGTAATGTGACAGGCCAATTGTGTTTACATTAACAGCAATAATTTAACATTTGTTTTTTTCCTTAATTTCAACCAAACAAATACCTGAACATGAATTCTGTGATGGTACTAGTGCTTCCAATTCCTCTCTAAACTCTCTTTTAGATATCAGTACAGTATGTCCATAAAATCATCAAGGAGGGAATTTGTTTCAGTCGTTTCAGCTTCTCCTCGTAGTGTTCACCGCTGTTCAGTTGGATGTATAGTAAGATCTAGATTTTCAGGTGCACCAAAGGCTTTGTTGTCAGCTACACAAATGGATCCAAGCAAAGGAGGTGTGATGCAGAGTATTACTAAACCACTTTCATGTGAACATGCCCTGAAAGCATTCACAGGTCAGGGACGCTGCTGCGGTGTTGAAAAGGTAATCAAAAGGATGTTGTGACACACAGAATAAAAACCTGTTTACAATGTCTGTCAGCTAATGCTTATAGTGTGTCTGGGCGTGTGTGTGCGTGCTTTTTGCGCTGGTATGGGTGTGAACTGTGCAAGTGGACTGAGTTTCAGTGTGGGCAAAACATACCAAATGTTACTCCTACAATATCAACTCTTGACTCAATAGTGATTGCTCATTCAAATCCAGCAATCTCCATTTTGCAGCATCTTCTATTTGTATGTTTGTGTCACTGTGCTGCAGGTACACTCTGTACGTGGGTGTCTATATTTGGCATGGAGCTGCTTCGCTGTATGCCAACTCACCAGTGTGATTTTTCTCGGGGACAAGGCGAGGTCATGTTTGTACTTGTTAGTTTGAGGAAGCAGGCTGTGAGTGTGTGCCAGGGTCTAACTCTGGGTAATTTAGTATCTGAGCCTGTCTCTCTTATTAACAACATCTCTCTGTATCGCTGTCTCTATCTGTTCCTCATCTTTCCAGCCACTAGTGGTTGGACATATTATGCTCAATTTCTGGTTCATATTTGTATTGTGTGCTTCCACTGTGACATGTCTCCATGCTTCAATGTTCAAAAAGCTCTTTATTTTTCTCATACTCTTTTCACCCTCTGTCTGAAAACCAGAGCCCAGTCTGCTCTGATTGGTTAGCTGGCTGGCTCTACTGTGATTGGTCAGTCACATCCGATGTGTTGGAGCGCTAGCCAATAGAAGCGTAATTGTTACATAGTGATGTCCCTATGTTACAGAAGTAAACACAAGAGTCCAATGGAGGTGTTAGGTTGTTGTGCATGTCAATGACAAGAGTCTATTACAAACTAAAGGTGAGATAGAGCATATGCATCCTATAATTATATAAAACATTGTGGCAATTTATTTCGAAAATCATGGAGCACTGCAACTGCTTCCTCCCTGACAGAAGAATCCAATCAGTCCCTCTGCTCCTAGTGGAGAGCTTCTGGCCTGCCATTAAAACTGAATGAATGTATTCTATGGGTGACTGAGGGGCAGCGAAACAGGCTGTAAGCACTGCATTGACATTTTATTCACTTCTAAATGGAGATGGAGCAACTTTAGCATTTATTTGGAGCCATGTGTCTGACCAACTTGGGAATTAAAAGTCTTGCTAGACATGTAACCCTGTTTACCTCTGTCTCGGATATCCAGCAGTCTTTCGTTTGCTCGTGGGCAGGTCGTGTGCAGGGTGATCACAGCTTTTATTTAGCTGAAAATAGTTGCCTGTTGGGTCTGGAGATGAGATTGAGGAGAGCAGTGACACGGGACTGAAATGATAAAGCCGTAGGCCTTAATGTACCAAACAATGAGCTATATAAACGATTAACATTTCAGGGGAAGGAGAACAATTGATTTGGGTGATACATATCATCTCTGTCTGTTACTAGGAGTAACTTATTTTATGGTACACATCAGCTGTAATAAATATGATAATTGGGGCATGAAAATAAAGATGAAATATATCGTTCCATTTGATAAGTGGTTTGTCCACTACCAAAATCATTTTGGGGAAATAACTTCATAAACGCTAAATAATTACTAATTTAGTCAATTTTCCATGAAAGAATTTGCAGCTCTTTTTATTTACATTTTAATGTTTGGCTTTTGGTCCTTGAGCAAGAATAAGAAAGAGACTCACCATAGACTGCAATGTTGTCGTCACTACTTTCTGACATTTCACAGATGATTCATCCTAAAAACTGAAAATGTAAATAATCATTAGTTGAAGCTCCACTCATGTAAACCTGTCATGCTTTCACACGTACAGCGAAGGCCTATCTGAAAGAACGTCATGACACGTGTGTGTGTGTGTGTGTGTGTGTGTGTGTGTGTGTGTGTGTGTGTCTGCTCAGATCAGTGCCAGAGGTGTTGTGTTGGGTGCGAGATGTGATGTGGACGTATGTTTATTTATATTGCTCGGCGTTCTTGTCAGAACGTCAGCACGGATTAGCGTCACTGAGTTAGCAAGTATTTAAACACACTGACAGTGAGTGTCTGTAGACGGCTCTGAGTGTCAGTGGAGTGATATGTCTAAATGTCCGTTCGAATTAATGTCTTTTTAATGTATGGCAACAATGTCATTTGATTCTATTATAATACTTTATCGTTGTATCTTTGTGTGAGCTTGAGTTGGCTTCTTTCCGCATGTGCATGAACATGTGAGGCTGTGCAATGGTAATATGCATGTCCGCTGCAGCATTAGCATCTCAGTAAATGGGTAGATTAGTACATGAGGCGCCATGTTTCTCCCTGCTGTTCATTAGATTGTCTCTCCGTCTGGCTACGTGTCTGTCTGCTTGAATAATAGGCTTTATGGCTTGTTGGCTGCTCCGGTCACAGTATCTCTGGGTGCTTGAAAGCCTGAAAATGTCCTAAATTGCCTAAATGAAAATGTCCTCGATTCAATTCAGTTTAGGGACCTTTATTTTCCCAATGCAGATTCTTTATTCAGAAGGAGTAGCAGAGGAAAGGACTTCCAGTATAATAAACATCTTTTAATCGTATCTGCATCGCAAATGCAATCGCACTTAATGTCCCTGAACAACTCCCTGGTGTCTGTTCCGTACAGTTACAATTTCAATTCTGTTAAATTGAAATAGTTTGGTAAGTTTTGTCTCCTGATTTGTATCATTAAAAAAAGTCTTACATTAAAGTGGCAATACACAAGATTTGTTGCTTTACCTTATCATTATAAAGTAAATGTTGATTGCACATTGTAATGGCTGTATAAGAACACCATCAACATTTATATTGGTTCCCTGTAGGCGCAGCTTGCACGATGCAGATGTTTCTGGATCGCTATCTCTCTTTCACAATAAAAGCTTTAGACATACACGCTGCATCGCTGCTTACCACACAGCATATTGCAAAAAGCAAATTAACTCTATCATTTAAAGGGCCCATGTCATGCTTTTCCAGTTATTACCTGTCCCCTTGTGTGTTACGAAGGTTTTTATGCATGTAAACTGTCTGCAGAGCCAAAAACCCTCAAAGTACACCCTGTAGCGAGTAAAACTCTAACACAGAAAAGACCTGTCTATGCTGCACCAGAACGCCTCGTTGGAGATTTCTCATTTTGCATTGTTTGCTTCCTGGGTTCTGTGACGTGTGAACACCCAAATCAACAACAAATGACCGGATTGGCCCAAATGGACCAATCCGTGGAGCCCCTCACACACCAGGATCCCTTGGCTAACTAACAGGGAGTCCCCATTGACTTGCATAGAGCTCCCTGAACGCTGGTAATAGACGAGTTGGGATGGCGGAGAAATGCTCTCCGCAGACCCATTCTCACAGCGTTAGAAACCTTTTTCTTACTCAATATCAAGCCACACTTATTGTTTTTACTTCGGCTGTGAGTGTTTGTGTGTGCTCAGGATGAGTTTTGCGCTGTCCCGCTGTATCGCCAACCCGGAAACCTGTCCGCTCCTCGCAGCAGCAATGAGCCTCGCAACGGCCCGACCAATCAGAGCACACTGGGCTCACAGGGAGGGGGGGGGGCAGGAGCTCTAACAAGCCGTTTAGGACAGAGAGTGAATACACATACTATACAGAGATGCTGTATGTGAAACCAATGTGAGTTTGGAAAATTGCACAATTTAAATCTATTCTAGTAGACCTCAACAATGGAAATATGATCAGTAGAAATGGTCATGACATGGGAGGAGAAACCGGTAATGTTAACTGAGGAAACAGAACTCAACTTGTTTACTATAAGCTATATTAATACCTGCCGACTCAATAATATCACATGGTGTTCTTGTTCAAAATCAGCTGAAAGAAAAATGTTATCACAGTCTCCGTTGAGCAGGAAACAAAAGTAGCATGTTGTTTGTGGCTCTGAGAGAAATTGAGAGCTTAATAGAACAATTATACCACCTGGAAACACTAGCAGGGTAAAAAGCTGCCTATATCCACTTTCAAATGTAGCAGACATCTTGGAATGTCTGAAGGAACAGCTTTTATGAAGGTATCTCAGTAGTGTGCTACCTGTGGACTTTAGGTCTGAGTCAGTGAATGCATGGAGTGAATAGGTAGCCAATAGGAAGGCTCCTCTGGCCTTTGATGCTGTCAGCGCGTCCTAATAGTTTGCGGTGCAGGCTGGCAGGCTTTTCTGTCTGGAACTTCCCCAGAAGCATAATTCCTCAGTCCCAGTTTCCTGTGTGAATATTTAATGAGGGCTACGTGCATGCTAATAGGTCTGCTGTAATTACCTCTTCCTCTGCTCCCACCTCATTTCTCAGACCACAGCCCAATGTTATTTTTAGATGGCAGTAATGATAGCTCTCCCCCCCCGTCACAAACATGCCCCGTGTTGCTGATTAGCACAATCAAACTCCCCTGTCTCTCTTTTCCGGTCTAACCCTCCATCACTTGTTTTCCTATTTGGCCTTTTCTCTCACTCTACCCCACTCTTTTTCCCCCCTATCACCAGCTCATTCCTCTTCTCTGCCTACGCTTTCCTTATTCCCTCCTTCTCTCTTTCATCTCCTCTGTTGAAAATGGGATATCAACAGACATTCATTTTGCATGCCCTCATTGCTCTTTCTCCATCATCCTCCCCTTTCTTCCTACGTTTTATCCTCCTCTTCTCTACCCCTCGCTCACCCTCATGTGCTTCTACTTTTCCTCGCTTCTCGCCCTCTTTATTCCCCCCCCCTCTCTCTGTCTCACCTCCAATGTCACGGCCTGTTCTTTCTTTTCTTGAGATATTTTAGTGTCAGTCTTTTTCCCCCTTTCGTGCCACTCCCTCCAACTTCTTTCACCTTTCCCTCTTCCATTCTTCAGTCCCTCCTGTCGTTACTCGACCCACAGGCAGAACCTCAAATCCAACTGGGCTTTATTAGTATGACATTCATGACCGCAAAGCCCTTTATCCCCGTCTGGCTTATCCTCCCACCTCTCTCTTCTTCTCTCTAACTGTCCTCTCTTGCACACACACTGACAAACACTCCACCATATTCTCTGACAGTGATTGGCAGCCCAACACACACACACACACACACACACACACACACACACACACACACACACACACACACACACACACACACACACACACACACACACACACACACACACACACACCTCCTTCCCAATCTCTGTGGTCATTTGTAGACCCTCAGATCTACTTTTTTTTTCCCTCCCACGACTTTTCACTTCACTTACTTCTTCTCTCACACTCTCTCCGCCCCTTCTCTTTCTGTCCGTCCATGCAGTCATTCATCCCACTTTCAAACCTGCCTCTTTCTCTGTCACTCATGTTGCTTCACTTTCTCTCACTCCATTCCCTCTCCCAGTGAGCGCTCAGGTTCCATTAGGTTTCCAGTCAAAATAAAGACGGCCCTGTGTAATTCAAAAGAGGAAGAATACAAAAAACGAAATATAGACGGATGGAAGGGTGCGAGAAGGCTTGGTGGTAACTGGAGAAGGGCAGAGTATCTTGTTCTTTTATTATCTCCTTTAGTCTCCTTTTACCCGTGTTTCTCAATTTCCTCACTTCTCTCCACGTGAACCAAGAGGCCTCAAGAGGAAACTGCTTTTAGAGCTTCATGAAAATCAATCACTCCCTCCGTCCCGTCTGCCTCTCTTTCATCTTGTCGTGCCGTGTGTTGGGGTTATTCTTTCAACCTTCCTCTTGTGTGCGCTCCCTTCTTCTTTTTGGGAGGCTTAATCCGATCCGCTTTCAAAACAAATCACTTGATACTCGCTTAAGGTGGAGCGGGCCGATAAAACAAAGCAACCCCAGTTTGGCCTCCCCACGCGTCCCGGAAAACACTCCATGATCTGCATAGTGATTTCCCTGCGAGAGGGTGGGAGTCCGATTCTGGTTGTCCACGTTTTCGAGGTGTGTCCTTTTTTTAATTCCAAGAGTGGCTGTCTGGTCTGGTCTGCCGGTAATCCAATCGGTTGTCCTGTTTAAAAGACTAAATTAACCCCCGTCTAACCTCCAGTCTTCCTCTGTCTGCACCAGTCTGTCTTATTCCCTCAGGCAGTGGAGGGGATGGAGGAAGAAGGGAGGAAAGAACCGGGAGGGACACACACACACACACAGAGGATTTCAGACCATGTTATTGTGTTGCAGAAGGGTTTAAGAGCCAGTGTGAAAGAGTGTGTGTGTTCCTGTGCCTCTATCCTTGTGAGGACCAGTCTGGGACCTTGGAGTGAGGACATCTCAGGCAGGCAAGGACAAGAAGACCTAACTAAAGGGTCAGTTCACCCCAATTACAAAAAAACAACCAATAAAACAACCCCCGAAAAATATATATTACACTCTCTACCTCGTGGATTAGACTAGATTTTTATTTTCCAAGATTGTTATCCGTCTCTGAGATTTCAGCCTCGACTGCATTACACTAGTTGCTAAGAGCTTTGAGTGTTAACATCTGAAAAGTACTTAGTGGATAACTTGAGAAACCAAAATAGATATTGGAAATTAATGCGTTTTACCTAAAGCACTTTTGAGCCTTCCATTATAAACACCCTACAAGTTCATTTAGCACCTCTCAACACAAGGCAATTCAAAGTGCTTTGAAAGTGAAAAGGCATTAAGAAACAGATTATAACATGGCATTTAAAACCACTAATTTAAACACACACACAAACACACACAATTATTTATAATTAATTATGAAGCCATGTGTTGTGTTGATTTCTGACGACATACACAGTCAACACTCGAAAGGTCGCAGAGTACGTGATACAGCGACAAGCGTGTCTTCATCCTCTTTCTTATTCAGATATCTCAGTTGACGCCATAGAAGTTGACGCCATAGAAGTTGACGCTTGCGTGGGCCACTTTCTGTTCGGTCACTTCTTTTTCAGCATCTTTATCAGACCAAACTGTCTTGTGGGTAATCAACGCGTTTTTGATGGAAGAGGGGAAAAGAATGAGTGGAATAAAAAAAAAGATGATATCTCTGGTTCTGCCAAATTTAATTTTAAATGTTTCTAAGAGACAGTACTAGTGGTACAAATGGCTTCAGGTAAGGCTGAGCGTTTAGTGTAAGGCTAAAATCGTTTAAAAAAGGCATGTTGGGTCAGGTTTATGGAATCATGCAATCAATGGAGAGCTGTGACAAGATTAGAAATAAGATGACAAGATGTTTTGTGTCACTCCATTCCCAAAATGCACACACAAAACACACTCCCTTTGGAAATGGAAAGCGGAGGCAAAGTAGAATACCTTACACACTCCCATAAATGCTCCAGGCGATGGAAGATTTATTTGTAAGACACAGTGCCAAACCCCCTGGAGCTTTCATCTTATTCAAATTCTATAATAGGTTCCATTATATTTGCCATCGCCAGACTGATGCACACACACACACACACACACACACACACACACACACATCACCACACACACATCACCACACACACACACACATCACCAAACACACACACACATCACCACACACA
>NW_011371237.1:152686-161011 GCF_000735185.1 Notothenia coriiceps | reverse complement strand
TACACTACTACTACGTACGTACTACTACTACTACTAACTACTACACTTACTAACTACACTACTACTACTACGACTACTACACACTACACACACACACACTACACACACACACACACACACACACACACACACACACACACACACACACACACACACACACACACACACACACACACACACACACACTTTGTATTTCCAGCACTGTTACATTTGAAACTCTAAAAACGCAACCCATTTTTTTTTAGAAGCTTTTCTCATTACCTTCCATTCACAAGATTTCCTCTTTCCTTCCTTCTCCTCCCTTCCTCTTCCTCCCCCTCCCTTTCCTTTTCCGTCCTCCGTCGTCAGTCCCCAGGAGGTATAACTAAAGTCTCCGTTGGGGATTCAGCGCTTTCATTAAAGTCATTACGCAATCGCCCATGCTCTCTTTCCTCAATCGTTTGCTCTTGCCTTCCCACCCCCCTCTCCCTCTCTTCTTCTCTCCTGCCATACTTTCTCACTCGCTGCTGTTTTAGACGCGCTGAAAGGAAAATATCTCGCAAGTGTGATATATTTATTTCCCCCTCTGTGTTTGCCTGTGTCGATTTGGTTTCCTCACTCTCATCTCGTCTCATATCTATTCTCGTTTTAATCAGTTTCCTTCACTCTCATTGTCTTCTTTCATGCCACTGTCTCTTTCTACATTTCTCCGTGCAACCCTCTGCTTCACATTATATCTCCTCGGTAATCTAACTTCACCTCCCGCTGCGCATCTGACCGTAATTATATTGGATGTACATGTAAATCCTGCACTATTCTCTACAGATGAAGTCGCAACACATCATCCCCACCTCTGTTTTCTGTCTGTTATCCATACCTCCAATGATCTCTGTACGAATTACCTCTCTTTCTCTCCGGCTGTCTATCATCCTATTTTCACCCCCTGCACCTGCTACTTTGATTTTTTCTGGCTCTTCGCTGTGTTCCGCTTTGCCTTTCCCTCGTTCTGCGCTTCCTCCTCCCTTTCAACTAACTTTGTCTCTCGTCGTCTTTTAATCCCCCCCCCATTTCCCCCCCTCGGTTTCTTCTCCTCTTTTAATCCCCCCCCCCATTTCCCCCCTCGGTTTCTTCTCCTCTTTTAATCCCCCACTCTTTTCTCTGTCATTCTTGCAATTTCTCCAGGCTTTCTCCACACTTTTCCCTTCATCTTCTTGCTAACCACCCCCTCTCCGCGAAAATCTATAAAAAGCCCTCTGAGTGTATTATAACGGTTTGTTTTTTGCTTCCCTTTTTCTCTCTTTTCTGAGTTCCTTTTCATCCCCCTCATTCCCTTTATTATGTGTACTGTATACATATCTACATATATATATATATCACCGGCGCTCCCTTGGAGTTGTCCCAGATCCGAATGAGGCCCCCTGGGGAACCCCGCCTCCTTACAGACTAATGAATTCAGGGCCCAACATGAATGTTTCAAAGTCTGCCTTGTTCCTGTTTACTTAATGACAGAGCTAATTCAAATGGCTCCATTGATTAAAAATTCATTTTATTTGTTAGCTGCTTGCCTCTTATTTATTTCTGCCACTGCCTACATACACAGAGTGAGTGTGTTTGTTTGTGAGGCTGATTGTGGGGATTGGAGATGCTTTCCAACGAGTGGAGGGCTTTTGATCGGACACGTGCATCATGCCCAGTACAAAAGCACACGTGAATGTGTTTTTAAGTGTGTGTTTCCATGGCCTAATTTCCACATTGTTTAGATGTTTCCAATGTTTCCTCCGGAGGCCTCAATATCAAAGCAGAACATCTTCCAGAAACCAAAGCGCTCTAATGCTTCCACACCTCCTTTACTTCATCTTTTCTTCTCATTTATTTGAATGATTGCTGCCCTTCCGTCTTTTTGCCCCTGCCGTTCTCCTTTTTTGTGTTCCTGATGCAACAAGCATCTGCTTATTCCTCATATCTATTTGTATGTGTTTATTTTCTTTGGTCAACGCCAGCTTCTTAGTCAATGGGAATATGTGTGACTGTAGGTTCATCTCAATGCCCCTCCTCGACTCCTCTCTCCCCCTCCTCCGGGACCTGACCTGGAAATTGACCAAGACACGCCGTATGTTGAAGGACGTGCCAATTGCTGATGAAATGTTAT
The DNA here is from genome assembly GCF_000735185.1 of Notothenia coriiceps. Classification (NCBI taxonomy): domain Eukaryota; kingdom Metazoa; phylum Chordata; class Actinopteri; order Perciformes; family Nototheniidae; genus Notothenia; species Notothenia coriiceps. The sequence goes on along the minus strand of NW_011371237.1, from coordinate 158,883 downwards.
ACCTGGAAAAACAAATACAGGACCAAAAATGATACATAGAAAACTATAATAACGGAGATGAATGGAAGAGATGGACGAAATCATTTCAATGAGAAACTAAATCCCAGGTTTGAAGGGATTGATGTGGAGGGAAGCCCAGTGACGGGGATACAACTGCGCGCACCAGAAGTAAAGGTGGTTGCTTATGGTGACGCTGGAGTGAACGAGGACATCCCAGTTAATACCTGAGGACTCCTCTGTCCTCGCGTCTCTTCCTCGTGTCTCTCGCTCGCGTCTTACGGAGGCGGAGCTAAGATGCGAGTGAAGGAAAGGAGGAGGTGAAATATTCAATTGAGATGAGCCTTGCGTCTTTAAGCTTTCTCTCTCTGTGTGTGTGTGTGTGTGTGTGTGTGTGTGTGTGTGTGTGTGTGTGTGTGTGTGTGTGTGTGTGGCAGGTGATCACGAGCCTCCTGTATCGACGCATGTCTTCCTCAAAGTGCTCTCTCCCACTGATCTCCCCCTTTCCGACTCTCCGCGCGTCCCTCCTCTGTGATCCTCGTCTTTGTGTCGTTTATACTCTCCGTCTCGCCTGCTTCAATTCTCTATCCCTTTCTACCTCTTCCAGATGTCGGGGGGGAAAGGAATCTGTCTTTCATTTGATTTGTATTCCACCCCCCCCCCACCTCCTTCCTCATCTAATCTTGTCACAAGGGCCTGGCAAGTGAGGAAGAGAAAGAGAGTGCGTGGAAAATAGAGAATGGGGTCTTTATTCATGTAGTTCTCCCCTTTTCTTCTTCTTCTTACATGCCGCTTTTTTGCCGCAAGGGCGAGTTTGTCGCACACATCTGAGAGGAGAAAAAAGAAAAAAGAGAAATGGGAACTAAATAAATGCCGCGGAGGAGTACAGAGGGAGCGATAGTCAGAAAGTGATTTTGTTTTTAAGGGGTTGTCAGGCCGTTTCAGAGTCAATGGAAAGAGGGGACACGAGGAGAAAGGGAGAATGCGGAGGTGTCAAATCTGTTTATCTCCCTAAAGGAAGTGACAGTCGTTTACCAGCTAACAATCCATTCTTCTGCTGCACTCCTCTCCGAGTCCCTAGCCTCTGCCTCTTATTCTGTCTTTCACTCCATTTCCCCTCTCTCCCCTAGAGCGTGCTTTCAGAAGCGGCCTCGCCAATTTACTGTAACTCTCAATCATCTTTTCTCTCCATTCCTCATTTTCCTTTTACATCTTCCTGCATTTCCTTTTTCAATCAAATATACATAGGCTTTTTCTTTCTTTTTTTTGGGAGGCCTTCCTTTTCTTTTCTTTTCTGTCTCCTCCGAACACTCACTCGTGTTTTCTTCCTCCACTGTCACAGCATTTCATCTAGACATTTCAAAACCAAGGCACTCTCACCCCAGGAATAATGTCTCACTTGTGTTCATGACGTTGGGCTTACTTGACGTGTGTGTGTGTGTGTGTGTGTGTGTGTGTGTGTGTTACTCTGCCTTTTATTCAAGAACGTGGGAAGGCCCTCCATTTTCTTCCTCTTAAGCATTTTCTCAGAAACACAAAAGGTATATTGTCTTGTGCTGATGTCATCTTTGCAAACAATCACTGTGTGTGTGTGTGTGTGTACTGTCGGTGTGTATTTGTGTGTGTTTATTTGTGGACATTTGAGATCACTCATGTGTGGACAAGGATAAATAATTGATTATGCTTAAAGTATAACTGCCATTGTCTTCAACATGACTTTTGATGGATGCTGTGCTTGGGGTGTGTGTGCTTGTGTGTGTGTGTGTGTGTGTGTGTATGTGTGTGTCTCTGTGTGTGTCAGTGTTTATGCTCACAAAGAGTAATTATCACTGGAAGGTAGCTGCCCTATTGGCAAATGCCAAATGTTTTGTACTACTCTGCTCGAGGTTAATTGGCTGATTGAAGTACATGACTTGTTGTGCTCTAATGTGTGAGCGAGCGAGCGTGTGGGGAAGTGTGTGTGGGTGTGTGTGTGGGTGTGTGCCTTTTCCTACTCTTGAACCGTGTTAGAAAAAGGACACGATTTGGAGCTCAAACAAAGCGAAAAGCTGTGCTAGAGGTGATAATGACGCTAAATCCTGTTAAGTGTGTGCAGACACACTAAATGTTCTCAAAGGATAATTCCTCTTTGTTAGAACTTGGGTCTCCTTTTATTTTTTTTAATTTCTTCCAGTTATGATGAAATTCTACTCAACAAAGTAAGTAGTGCTGGGATTTGGGAACATGGCGAACATTGCTTCAATGACGTCTGGTGGCAACAAAGGCGAGATGATCACACGGGTTGTAAACAAGCCTTAAGTTGGTTTGGGAGGCAAAACAGAAGCACCATGGAAAGTATTGTACAATTACAAGTACATCCAGTGTGGGTCATAATGTTTTCACTGTTCACATGTTTAGTCAAGATTGATGTTTGACATTTCCGTGTCCACAAATGTAAACTTGGTTTGTTCTAGGGCTGCTTTTTGATAAAGATGTTTCTCGTCAGCAGTAATCTATTCAGGCAATTAGCCAACTAGTCGTCGCACATAATATATCATACGGCAGCTTTTTGCCTGCAAAGTTTGCATGTCACTTTGTTTGGGTCGTTGTTTTCACGCTCAAAATGATCCCACAACCAACAAAAACATTAAAGATTGCTTTGTTAGCCGACTAATGTTAGGCCGACTATTTGGGGACAGCCCTATTATGAATGCAATGTTTATCACCGATACAACCAAGAAGCTACAGAATGCAAAACATTAAGCTAACATTATTATTCTTTAGGAATGTGATCCAAGATGTCAGACTCTGAGACACTGGCTCTAAAGCACCCTCTGTTATAGAGTAACTTGTGTGTGTGTGTGTGTGTGTGTGTGTGTGTGTGTGTGTGTGTGTGTGTGTGTGTGTGTGTGGATCAGAGTCCTGCTTAAATGAGAGGGGTAACGCCGTAGCTTTGTCAAAGCGACGAGGGGCCTAACTCAGTATTAGTCCGACTGATCTCCATTTGTTCCACCCGTGAAGAAAGTCAGTCGGAGAGCGAGAGTGAAAAAGAGGGAGACAGAGAGATAAAGGAGCGTGATTAATTATAAAACCATTTGGGAATTGGGATGGGGCAGAAAGGTTGGAATGGAAGAGAGCTGATATAAGGGAGGCAGAAGGAGAACAAGAGGAAAGAGACAAATTGAGACGAGGACTACATTTGAATTTACAGTTTTACGCATTTTTACTGAGGCTGCAATTTTTGTTCTGTGAAGATGCATGTAAATGTCAATGAGTCTACGCAGGGGAAGGATGTTACCATGGGTTGCAGCAAACTTCCCAAATGTCAACAGTGCGTTAAACTGATAGGCCGGCTAGCTAATTATATGATCTAAATCCTGTCGGAAATGAAAACGAACACGTGAATCTAAGCTAAGAAACATCCACAAAAAGGTCTCCTATTGTACCGAAAAGTACACATTTTTCAAAGGTTAAGCTTTCAAGACAAATATAAATACGGCCTGTAGTACTCTCACAGAAGAGAACGAGGAATTTTAAAGGAGTATAAATGATAATAATGCGTTAAACTGAAAGTCAAGCAAACTACTTACTTGATCTAAACCCTGTTAGGTGGGTTTGAATTGAAAATAACATGTGAATCTAAATAAAGAAACACCTCTCAAAGAAGAAAAACAAGGCATTTCAAAGGAGAACAACGATAATAGGCTACAGGAAAGATGAAGTGTGTAGCAGGAATTAGATAAATTAGTCAACAGGGCCATGACCTTAGAGTCGAGCAAGCTAATTAGTTGATCTAAATCCGGTTTGAAATGGAAAATAACATGATAATTGAATCGAAGAAACATCCACGCAAACGTCCCCCAATGTACTGAAAAATACACGTTTTCAGATCACGTTCATAAAACTCCCAAGAAAAAAGACAATAAACATACATTTTTAAATTGCAGCTTGTAGTTCTCGGGAAGAACACAAAGAGAATAGGCTCCAGAGAAGATGGAGTGGGGAGCAAAGAACTCTGGAGCTTTGTTGCTCGGGTATTTTTTCCCCCTCCTGTTTCTCCACCATCGCAGCCCTTTGATCTGAGCTCATGCCAAATTTAGAGATGTGATTTAGCCCTAACCTTTCGTCATCTCCCTCTCTTTCTTTCTCTCTCTCTCTCTTTCTCTTTTGTGTACATTGGCACACACACACACACACACACACACACACACACACACACACACACACTTAAAGGCGCACAACGATAACTCTCTCACTCTGTTTCTATCTCACACACAAATCCACGCATTCACATGACTCCACGCTGTTATAATTTGGGTTCTGCGTGAGTGGGTGCGTGACGATGATAGTTAGAGGACGGCATTAAAAAGAGTTGCCACCCGTTCCTTGGATTAAGAAAAGCTCTTAGACCCAGAAACCCTGCCTATCTGCCTAACCAGCCCCACATCCATTACATCCATTACATACAAGTCAAAAAAGTCTTACATTGATGCCTCAGGCCTTTCTCCAGATGTAATTATTACACACTGGAAATCTCCTTCCTGCACTCTGTGTGCCGCTGAAATGAATTCTTTGAAAAATTACCCATTTCTTTTGCTTTTCAACAGTCGCAAGGCTCAAAGACTGTAATCAGATTTTTCTGGAATGGAGAAATGCGTATAGCAGAGAAGCACACATGCATGAAAGGTATAATTAAGATATCAAAAAAAGCACATGATGTTATCAACAGACCAAAGTTATCATGGTAAAGGAACACAAAAGAGTTTTTGGAAGTTGGAAAACACTTGTTGCAAACTTAACATTGGGTGAAAAACAAGAGAAGATTGACAAGAAAAGTTCATCACAGGGCTAATGAGAAAAACACTAGAAAGGGCTTTTCAGATGCAAATGGGAAGATAATGTAAGAAGGAGGTCGTGAAAGGGAAACTTTGTATACCCCTTCCATCTTTCCTTTGATTGGGCCTTGCTGTTTGTCTGCTGGCCTATGTAATCCCTCTCTTTAATACATGTTGTATTGTTTCTTATGATTAAAATGCTCCATTCAGGGTTTTTTCCCCACAATGTAACCCTTTGTATATGAAATCATTTCATTTTTTAGCATTTAAATAGCCTCCACAAGGTTTTTCTTTTAACTGTCAGGGTGCAAACCTGTTTTTATTTTATGATTAGACAGCTCACCTTGGCTACGCACACCTGATACCAACTCTTGTAAACCTGCTGTAGCTTAAGCTTGCCGCAATGTTAATACTAAAAATCATTTTGTTATTTTAATAGAATGTGGTTGTTTTTAGGGATGAATCCAAAGTTAAATTGTGGGATGCTAATGTTTAAAATATCAATGTGGCTGATAGCCAAAGATTTTGTTATTTTCCCACTTCTTTGCGAGGGAAATTAAAAAGTCTTCATTAAAAAAATTATCGAACTGGTTCAAAAATAACTGAGCACTTCATTACGCTATTTTTGAATGAGCACACATTCAATCATAACATTTTAACAACCTTTAATATACCTTCCTTTCTTCATAAAAAAAAATATATGTTGTTTGAGAGATGACTAAAAATCCTCTTTTCACCTGACATAGGCGAGCACAGATCTACTTAATGAGGAGAATATTTTCGCAAAGATGTTAAAAGCCATTAGCAAGATACATAGATTTGTATCTATGTTTACTTTTCTATGGCTGGCGTCACACTGTCCCAAAGTTGACACCCGATGGACACACGAATATGGAATTGTGAATTTCGCACGAAGATGGCCCCGAACCACACACAAAGGCAACATTTACATTTCATTTAAGACATACAACTGCAACGAAAGTAACAAACGATTATGTTAAAGTACTATGATACTGTACTGATATTTTCAGACTTTGTTCTTTACTTTATCCGTCTTTATATGTAGAAGATATTAAGTTTTCTCCGTAATGTTGTTTCCATAGCAACAACAACTTCCTGTCAACTCGCCTTCAAAATAATATATGATATCCTTTTCAGTTTCACAGAACACAAATTGGGTTATTTCAGGTTATTTACATAATATGTTTACATGATTTTGTTGTGCAATAAAACAACCCGATGGACACACGATAAAGGAAATTTTCAAATTCAGCTCTGATCGTTACAACATCGGGACATTCGTGAGGGCATCTTAAGCCATCGTATGACCGCCGGTGGAGTTTCTCAGGCTCCGGCAGCAACTTCGTGAGCGGTGCCAAGGCACAC
>NW_011371237.1:133651-152646 GCF_000735185.1 Notothenia coriiceps | reverse complement strand
GGGGAAGTGTGTGTGTGTGTGTGTGTGTGTGTGTGTCAGCAACTTTGTGAGCGGTGGCAAAATCTTTGGCATGCCAAAAAATTGCCGAAGGACCTTGCGAAGGTTCATTTTCGTGTTGAATTAGTGTGTACATTTTGCCCTTCGTAAGGCCATCGTGAGGGCATCTTGTTATCACCGATGATAACAAGATGCCCTCACGATTTGACAAGATGCCCTCACGAGTGCCTTACGAAGTTGCCGCTCACAAAGTTGCTGCCGGAGCCTGAGAAACTCCACCGGCGGGCCCTCACGAATGGCTCGATGTTTTAACGATCAGAGCTGAATTTGAACATTTCCTTTATCGTGTGTCCATCGGGTGTCAATTTCGGGACAGTGTGTCAGGGGCTTAAGAAAAAGCCATCCGCATTTGTAGCATGACGTGTAGACGGCACTTCATTCTGTATAAGTGGCTTCTTCACCAAATCCGCAGCTTTTGTCCCAGTCAGTTTGTAAATAATAATACACATTCTAGAACCAATACATTGGTGCAACCCAAGTTGTTTTCTTTTAGAAGAGAACAACAAGAGCCATCTCTGAGTAAACACCTGAACAGTAACTACCCTGTGAGACGGTGCTCTTTTATAAACCAACAAGAGCCTTTTCTTGCTTTGAGGGGGTCTGTCAGATTGGCGCTTACATTTGAGTACAAACACAGTAGGCAGGTTTGCACTTATGTGACAGTAAACAAAACAAAAGAGCGGACAACATCCAACAATGGCTCCTGCTGGATTCAAACCACTGTCATTGTGATCATAAAAACTAGACAGATTGACATTTTGAAAGAATAGTATTCACTGATGTAAAATCACAAACTATGATAACTTTAGTAGCACACATCCTTTCAAAAAGAATGAACATTTGAATGTGAATGTTTGCTCATGAGGGCCTCAGTGTTAGGGTGTTGGAGACCTTTACTTGCTAAGGTCTTCTCTCTAAAATAAATCATTTGTCCAACAGAGATTTTGCCAAGAGGGCAGCATATAGGCTTCTCACAATCAACACAACATAAATATGCTATGATGAGTTCATACAATGATCAAAATACAGTTAAAGGGCGACTGTGGCTGCGAGGAAGTGCGGTCGTCTTTCAACCAGAAGGTTGTGGGTTCGATCCCAGCCCATGCAGTCAACATGTCGATGTATCCTTGGGCAAGATACTTAACCCTGAGTTGCTCCCGACGGACCATTGTCCAAATCTTTTAAAAACCTCTTAATCAACTCTGACAATTTCTACTCTGTACTGTATGTCCATTGTTCTAGCAGAAAATGGGAACTCTGGTTCGTGACTTGACTTTCAGTTTTGCCAGGCTGGAACTCGAAAGCGACAATCTGCTAGTTTCAGAACCACACACAGCCGAAAATAATCCTGTCCTAATCCTACTGTGACCTTTCAAATCTTCGAGAAGTGAATTGGACAAGGATGCATTTGAGGAACCAAGACCTGATATGTAGTTCTCAGGAAAAAAAAGCCAAGGGTCGGGGCGCTGTAATGGGCTGGAATTGTGTGTTTATGTTGTGCTTGTATAATCATATTAAACCGACCCCGACCTTGTTGCTGGCGGGCTTCCAATTTGACTCGGTGGCCCACAGTGAGCGCGCGATCTGAGGCCAGTTTTCAGAATGAGGTTGTTGGCGGTTCACTGTCTGAGCCTGAGGGGTCGAGCATTAGCAGTGGTCATACAGGGTGTATAGAGTATGTGTACAGAGCAGATTGCACACGTGATCGAGGATGTGTGTTCTGTTCATGTGTAATTTACTCTGTGTCTGTCTATGTGTTACTAGGCTACACCTGAGGCGTTAAAACAGGGGGTTTAGAGTTTTATTTTTTTCGTGTTTTAGACCATTGCTGTACACGGGTAATGGGGCTCGGTGGCGGTGTTGTGCGTGGCGTGTGAGCAGTGTTCCTCTCACTGTGACAGGTGGAAGGTCAGACAGATGGAACAAGGGAGAAAGAGAGACACAGCGGGTCTCTCAGTGAGGAGGCCAACACTATCTAATGAGACCTGGCACCTGCCCTGCAGCAAGGAGGAAGGCAGGGACAGAAATAGTGGGAGGTGAGGAGGGGACAAAGTAGGAGGGTGAGTCAGATAATCATGACTCGGCTATATTGATCGTATTTCCATAACCACCTTTGTTACTTATTTGCATTATTTTACTTCCGCAGCATCCCTTCCTTAGAGTAATGTTTTTTTTTATTCCATTGAGAGTAATTTTATTGTGCAACATCATCTTCATCGTCTGTGAGTGTTGAAAAGAAAGGCCAGGGGAGAAGGAAAGGAGAGAAGGAGTCAGCGGCGCAGTTACAGGTGGGGGGGGGGAAATGGCTTACGGCTAGAAGTTGATTGAGAGAGAGGAGGCTGAAATGAAATGATCTTAGAGAAGTATAATGAGAGACAGAGAGAGGGAGAAAGAGATGGATGAATGGCAGGACAGGAAAAGATGAAACGAGGAAAATAAAGATCAAGGGGCGTGTAAACCACTGATCTTTTTGAGGTGCAAATAAAATGAGAGTAAATGAGTTAACCTGAGGAGCGTAAACACAAAAGCAAGATTAAACGAGTAAAGTGAGGTGTATGAGAGCGTGAATCAGGGAGGAGCTGTACGTTCAGAGTCTTGGAATCAAAACATCTCCCTCTGCCTGCCAGTTATTTCTCTATAATGACTTTTCTCATTCAACCCTGAGTCTTATTACCAGGGCTATTCAGCCGGCCTGCCCACGGGGGTCAAGTGGTGTTGACCTGAATCCTAAGTACTCCTCTAGCACCTCTGGTCCCTTTGCGCACAGCCATTCATTAACAGGCACACTGAGAGCTCGGGGTGATGGAGAGCCTTTTGATGCCTTCAGCTATGTCTCTATATACTTCAGCTCAGGACACACTGTACTGTCGCTGCAGGAAATATCAAATTCTCGTAAAAAGAGGCCACAGCTTTCAGAGTTACTGTAAATCTCGGAGCTGATGGGCGAGCTCTTTCAAGTCAGCGGGGTCAGACTTCAGCGTGGACATTGTTTGCTGTTGCGACTGTTTTTCCGCTGCTGAGCGAGCGCTTCTGAGGCAGCAAAGTCAGCCAGAGGTAGCAGCACGGAGATTCATGATGTTGATGCTCAGATCAACCCTGGTTAATCTCTGGTAGACCGCCATAAACACAACTACACAGACAATAACATCACTGTAGTGCAATTTACACTATGCTTCAATGCTATTATTGACTGCTAATTATTTTAGCACTATACACAATACTATATCGACAATGTTGTAAAATAAAACCGTTCAAGATATACTTGACTATTTACTGCTATATTATTTGGCTAGGGCTTCTACTGCTACTCAATGCCTCCATTGAACTCCTTTTTTACTTCCGTAACATAGTGACATCACTATGTAACACTTGCATTTCTATTGGCTAACTCTCCAACACATTGTACGTGAAGGACTAAGAGATTGACCAATCACAACAGAGCCCAGTCTGCCAGATCAATCAGAGCAGACTGGGCTCTGGTTTCAGACAGAGGGTGAAAAGAGGTGCCGCAGCACAAGCAGTATGAGAACAATAAAGAGCTTTTTGAACATTAAAGCATGGAAACATGTCACAGTAGACGAGGCACAAAATATCAGGACCGCTCTTTGCTGTTACAATGAACATTTCCACTCTGTGGGACAAATAAAGGATTTCTGATTCTTAAGGCTTGTGGGCTGAGGCACATGTTACTGTGAGTAAGTGCTGACTAGTCACAGTATTGAAAATTGAAATGAAATGTTTGTGTCGCAGTTGTGGAAAAATCTATAATTGGTGCTGGCAGCGTGAAAACCAGCTTGGCTTACCTTTCTTTTTGTCATATCTACCAGATTGCTGTGCAAAGGTTCGGCTTATGAAATGACATAAGGAGCTGTTAGGCTACATTACATCCTGTGTACAGTATCATTGTTAACTGCTGTTACTCCAACCAGACAGACATGCAACAGTGGATAAAACGATGATCCAGAATAAGGTGCTGGTCATTAACAGGTGTTTCTATAAATAACCTAGAGATATCCACTTTGCTCTATAGAGAGTGGAATAATATGACAGCGTGATGAAGGGGATAATTGTTGTAATGATATGAAGTGTTTGTGCCGATGAAGCTGATTACCTCTCTGCATTCTGTAGCTTACATTAATGCAACCGAGTATTATCACATTACATGACATTACATGTTACTTGTTATAATAATAATAATAATAATAGATTTAATTTGTTAGCGCTTTTACAGGTGCTCAAAGACGCTTTACAGATAATAGTGAAGAAAAAAGAAAAGAGAAGAAAGGAACAACAAATAAATATATAGTTAAAGTCAAATAATACAAAAACAATCACACATGAAAAGCCAGATTGAAGAGGTGAGTTTTTGTGAGTTGAGCAAGTTGGGGTGAAGTGTCTCAGGGACACAACGACATGCTGACTGCAGTGGGGTTTGAACCTGTGACCCCCTGACCCCCAGTGTCCACACATTTAGAACAGCGTACAGTTAAGACTGGTTTTAAACCCCCTTTCATACATCCTCATGGACCCTTCGTTTTATGGAGTTTTATTTATTGTACTCTAACTGTATTTGTGTCATCGTGTTATGTTCCTTTTTAAATTTGTATTTTCACATTGATCTTGTAAGATACGTTTGTTGTTTTTACATTGTTTTTCATTGCCAATTGTGTTTGTTGACTTGTGAAGCCCTCTGAGACAAATAGGATTTGTGATTTTGGGCTATATAAATAAACTTGAATTGAATTGATCCAAACACCTACGGACAACCCACTGCGCCACACGCCCCTCATATTAGAATGAAGTGCTAGTTTATTTTATAATTCCCGTACAGTAAGTATCCTTTACTATGATTTTTAAAGAGCATTTGTGCACTAACAAGGAAGCGAGCTCTCTACCCACTTTCTCCTTCTCCGTCTCCTCCATTAACTACAGCTTCCATTCTGTTCTCCGCCTCCCACCTCTCATTACATTATTATGGGAAAGAGGTAAAAATCCCTCTAACCCTGACCCCCCCCTCCCTTCCTCTCTCCCCACCTTCATCCTGTCTTTATACACTTTGCCTCATTTCCTCCTCTCAGTATCTACCCTTGCTTCCACATCACGTCATGTTTTTTTAACACTATCTTTCTATCCTGTTATCTTTCTATCTACCCGTGGGGAATAGCCATCTCTCCATCTTGTTCCCTTTCTGTTGCTCCATTGGTTTACCTCCTCGCTCCCTCACCTCTTCCTCTTACTGTACTTTATCCAATCGTCGCTGTTCTTCAGAAGCGGCGTCTCCTCTTTCTCTTCCTGTCAGTGGAATGAAAGATAAAGATCTTTAATTAATCAATCCACCTACTGTTGCCGACAACGTCTCCCTGTCTTACGTCTCCGGCTTTGCTTGGAGGGAAAAAAAAACGACCTTTTCCACCTTTTCAATAATTCTTTCAAGGAATACAGGAAATGTATTTTCGGGGAGGTCAGTGTGGCAATGACCTTTACACACCTGGCAGAGCATTCACAGAGAAGATGGGGTTAAAGTTAACTTGAATATGAATTATAGAAATTACATGAAAAGTGTTTCAGTGAGGCAGGTTAATTAGAGCTACTTCAAATTACGCTTCAATCTTAAAGGGGACCTATCATGCAAAATGCAGCTTTGTACGTCTTTTATACTTGAATATGTGTTCCAGGGAACTCACCAAGTGTCAGAAAACACAACCCTCTCTCTTTTCCTCCACACCCAAATCTCTAAAAACGGGGCTGCAACGGATCTGATACAGACTGATACAGATTTGAAATTGTTCTGACGTGGGCAACTCTCCACCTATCAGGGGAATGAGAGGTTGCGTGGCATGGTAACAGCATGGTAACAGCATGGTAACAGCATGGTAACATGAGGCTCGTGCCTCGCCTCCTTTGCAGGGGGGCGTGGTCAGCTGCAGCTCATTTGCCACAGAATCAGCCCTTGCAAAAAAACAGGGCTGGAAAAGAGCAAATAGAGCGAAATGAGGCATGGCTAAAATGCATGATCTGTTTGGTATTTTGAAAAAAAAACTTCACAGACATGTTTTATATAGGCATGGCCCTACAATATATGTTTCAAATATAGCATGATAGGTCCACTTTAAGCAATTAGATTCTGTCATTTTACGGTTTGGCAGCTACCATTAAAAGCGTTTTTTTGTTCAGGAAATTCCACTTTTAATGACTTTACACTCATGAGCATAATTTGTACTCTAGTAGTACATCAGTCACCCCAGTGTTGCAGAGTCCTGATCAGTCATCTCCCAATGAGCAGCAACTACCAGGCACCATCTTTGTTCTTACTTCATAGAAAAGATTTTCAAAGGTCTGACACAGCGAGATTCTTTTGGACAAAATTGAGACAATTGTGTTGTTCCAGCAGCCACCATCTACTGTACATCATTACAATCATGCTGAATTATGAATTAGCCGTTCCTGTTTGCAATGTACAGATAGATGTACGACTGGATTACTTTCACACTGAAGACAATGTGATAATTGTCAGGCAGCTTCTGCAGTAAAATGGAGTAGAGACATATCCTAAGCTCAGTCGTAGAAAATATGTTGAACCTGTCTGTATTTTCACATTTTACTTTGTAATTTGGAATGGATATCTGATGCAAATTGTCAGGCTCCAAGTGTTTGAAAGGACCTTAATATCATGTTTGATGCCAGTGTCACAGCCACTGCTGCTCACCGTGTTAGGACTGCATGAGGACCAATTCAGCTGTACAATTTACAAAACCTTACTTTCATTGTTTTTTTTTACCAACCCCGGCGGCATGTCCCTTTCACCTCATACAGTATGGCATCTTTTCCCTTATGTCTCTCCCTTTTCCCTAGGGAGGCATTTTTAAGGTTGAAAATGTCTGCTATATACATAACTGGAAGGAGAAATGTAAGGACGCCTTGGATGGCACTCACTCGTTTTCACTTTATTGCAGAAAACTATGGCAAGAATCCAACTTGAGTTGAATTGTTGCCCAGTTTTTTCCAAATTTGTGGCACGGTGAGCAAATAATGTGTCTGTCTCGCTCTGCTGGCCTCCATCCATCAGATTATACTTGGATGTTTTGAAATTTGGCAATCTAGCGTACTCACTGCAAGTTACTCTGAACAAGGGCCTTGATCAGATGCCTAAAATGCAAATCTCCCCTGTGTGTCTTTCTCTGATTTACAGCTGATGTACAACAGCATATTGTTCCTGTCCATGCCTGTTGGCGTCACGGCTTCTTGGCCTTTACCCTCCATTCAACCTCACGCCTACTATTCCTTGTAGTGATGAGATGGAGCTGTCAGCAAACACACACACACACACACACACACACACACACACACACACACACACACACACACACACACACACACACACACACACACACACACACAGATGTTTACACATTACACCATCACACATACAGACCCAGTGTGAGCCATGATTGTCTCCTGCAGACAATAAGAGCGAAGGGTGACCTCTTGCAGCATCTCTGTGCCTCACAGTATCTCTCTGTAATCCCTCATCTCTGCCTTCCCTCATCTACACCTGCTTCTTCTCACACTCCTCCTTTCCCGTCTTGTCCTACTGCGTTCCTTACAGCTGATTTCTTTGTATCTGTTTTCTTGTTTTCCACTCCTCCTCCTCCTTCTTTCTTTCTTTCTTTCTTCTTGGTTGCCTTTTGTCCCTCATTTTGTTGCTCGGCTTCTTGTTTTCATTCCTTCTCTCCTTGTTCTCTGGTTTTCCTTTTACTTAACATGCTGTTGTTGCCCCTTATCCCAATCCCTTTTGACTTGTTACAAATCACCATCCACCCTTGCACCACCCCTCTGTGGCTTTCCTTTCTTCTCCTCTTTACTTTAATCTCTTGTGGACTTTTACAAGATCCACTCTTGGCTGTATGTTTACCTCTCCAATTAAATTAAATGAATCGAAATTAGCGTTAATTACTCTTCCTTACTGGCAAGCGTAGAAAATGACTTCATGTTACAAGGGCATATTTCACTTGTGTAACAAAAACCCAAGACACTGAGGCAATACGTCTAACGGGATAAACACTAATTAAATAGTGTGATTAAAAGACACTGCAAAGGGGCGGGTGGTCATGCACAATTTAGCACAGCTCCGCATGCCACTGAAGCCCAGTTTGACACATTTGTTTTAAAGCTAAAGTGATTGATATGAATTGTTTAATTTAGTGTAATGTTGAAAGAGGTTTTTCGTTTTTATGATGGTTTACAAGTTGCACTTCTGTTTGTCATTCCACATCTCTCTACTCAATTCCTGTATATGTTCAGCTGCACTATATTACAAATCAAATGCAAATAAATCACGAAAAGGTGCACCTAAGTCAGTAAAACCCAACCATGCAGTACATAAATAAGCATTTCCATCGTCAATTACTGATTCTGTACCTGTACGAATAGTTTAGCCTTCAGTATTTCCTTATTTGGGGTCAAAACAGCATGGGTGATGTATGCGCATCTCTAAGATAAATATGAAGTATTTGAGCGGCTGTGAGTTAGGGGGCGAATAAATAAGCGTCTACCAGACAGAGAGAGGGTCAGCGGTTCGATCCCAGCCCCTGCAGTCAAGAAGTGTCCTTGGGCAAGATATTTAACCCCTAAATGCTCCTGTAGGAGTGTGTGTGGTATTTAAAGGGACCTATTTTGCTCATTTTCAGGTTCATATTTGTATTCAGTGTCTGCTGTAACATGTTTCCATGCTTTAATGTTGAAAAAGCTCTTTATTTCTCTCACACTGCCTGTCTTTTCACCCTCTGTCTGAAACCAGAGCCCAGTCTGCTCTGATTGGTTAGCTAGCTGGCTTTGTTGTGATTGGTCAACTGCTTAGAGATGTCCCACCCCTTAGCCTATCATGTAAAATGTGTTGGAGCGCTAGCCAATAGAAGCGCGTCCAATGGAGGCATTTCAGGCAAAAGGTTTAGGGCCTCTTTGAAGTTGCTTTGGATAAAAGTATTAGCTTAAATGAATGTGATGTAATGTAAAGACGTTTGGAAAATAATTGTTGAATACATTGGAAAGCAGAGAGGACCCTCATGAACTCAGGACTAACATGTTAACTGTGCAGAGAGACAGCCATGCTGCGATGCTTTCACGATAGTTGCTTCCTTTATCTCATGCCTCATTCACACTATAATTACTACTTCACCATGAACACAATCACCTGATACACAAAGAAAATAAGAACATGTGTTATGCTAAAATAACCATCATTTTGCTGATTTGAATACTTTACAAGCAAAGAAAAGCCTATGTTAACAACTGTGACCGACGAAAAAGATTGCAAAAGATTGCTCACTGTAGTAAAATGAAATACCAAGTAAGCACTAAAATGGAGAGCTACTTTGTTCCATCAAACCTTGAGTCATTGTCTACTCTCTAAACTGCAGGAAATTGATTTTCAAATGCAAGCTTTTTCAATGTCTTATTTCACCAACAGTTCAACTGAGCATAATGGCAGCCACTTTATTACACAATGGACGTCAAAATGGAGCCATGGTGTATATTTAATACGTTGTGGACCTTATGTTTAATGCATACATCTCTGATTAATTATCCCTTCTGAGATTGTGACGTGTTGAATCTGATTTGGTAACCAGCAGCTGCACCACCTCCACTCCATTCTTTTTGAATATTATGCAAAAAGGAAATGGATGGGTTTGCAGCATGGGCAGCCGGCTTATTCGTCATCATATTTTTAAAGTTAGAGTAGAACTTGCTTTCTGGTGCCTACTTTTGTTTTGCTATATATCTTCTGCTTCTCTCAGCTCTCTCCCTCTTTGCATGTGTGTCACTTTCTGTGGTGAGGGAGAATTATTTGAAAGATTAATTGCAACCTACTGTACTGTGGTTACTGTCAGCAGCCCCGCTGGACCATACTGAAAGAGAATAGAGAGCGGGAGATGGGAAGTAAATGCAACGAGGGAGCTGTTAACAGACTCCGATTGAGAGTGAAAAAAGAATATAAGAGGTGGTCCACGAGACGGGAGGGAATACAGAGGCGGAGGGAGGGAGAGGGGAAGAAAGTGGGAAGGAGTGAGAGACGGGAACACTGAGGAAGGGAGGGGTTAGGAGAGAGTCAGTGCAGAAAATGGAATTGGAGGCTACTGTAGCGTTACTCTATCGAGATGAGAAAATAAGAATATAGGTGGATTCAACGCTGTGTGTGCGTTATATGCTTTTGTGATGAGTTTGTAGGCCCATTTGTGAATGTGCTTATATATACTTGCATGTGTGTGTCCTGGTGAGTATAAGTGACTGCACTATCGTTGGTCTCTGGGGGGAAGGCAGAATTGAGTAACTTTCTGTGCCGCACATCAAGACAGAGTGAGCACTGATCTACCTCTCATGATGTAGACATGGACAATTTGACCTTATAATTGAGATATTCCTCAAAAAACAATTACACATAGTTACCTGCTTCCTGTGAGGAATTCAAAGATAAGTCATACTATACGTCACCTAGCTGCAAACAAATAAATAAAGCCATCATGGAAGTGCCACGACCTGCAGTTCTTGCAAAATGGCCACTTGAGCCTGGCACCAAAACAAGTCAATCCCCATAGACCATGTTAAAACTTTACAGCAGAAAAGAATATGTTTACAGCCTGGTAGCCTTCGGGTCACTTTAGCCTTTATTTTCCTGTTCATTACAACTGTATTGGCAGTTCATCTTTATATTAATCCCCTGCTATATTATATCAAGGCTTAAAGTCATGCATTATTAACTGTGAAGATGCTATATTTACAGGTTGTGCCCTCAGGTCGCAATTCAATTATAGGGTTTGTCAGAAAGAACGAGATCGTGGATACAAGCAGCCGTGATGGGTTTTCTCCGCAGGGTGGCTGGCGTCTCCCTTAGGGATAAGGTGAGAAGTTCAGTCATCCGGGAGGGACTCGGAGTTGAACCGCTCCTCCTTCGCGTCGAAAGGAGCCAGTGGTTCGGGCACCTAGTTAGGATGCCACCTGGGCGCCTCCCTAGGGAGGTGTTCCAGGCACGTCCAGCTGGGAAGAGACCAAGGGGTAGAGACCTAGGACCAGGTGGAGGGATTATATATCTTCGCTGGCGTGGGAGCACCTTGGGATCCCCCAGTCAGAGCTGGTTGATGTGGCCAGGGAAAGGAACGTTTGGGGCTCTCTGCTAGAACTGCTACCCGACCACGGATAAGCGGGAGAAGAGGGATGGATGGTTTGCCAGGAGTTTCTTTGGCTGAATGCAGACAAAACTGAGGGTGTGGGTTTTGGCATAAAACTAAGAAGTGCTCATCTCAAATTACTGTCTCTTGTGTCTGAAAGTCGGAAATCTTGCAGATCTAAACTGGGATATGTGAAATAAATTACACATTCTTCATCCTACCTTCCAAAGAACATATTGGGAATTAGATTTTTTGTATTGCCTGACAGGGTTTATGGAAATATATCCATATAGCTTTCCAGAGGGTTCGATATTGGTATTGGTCTTTTCTCAGCTCTCTTAAGCTGACCCTATGAAGTAGCAGCATTTTGTAAATGTGTACCCCAAAGCTTGAGCAAATTTCAAACAACTTTGTTCACCTTTCATTATAGATTGAAAACTTCCCTGCACTGCCTGGGACTGAACCTTACAACCTAATCATGAACCATTTGATGAATCTGTTCCCACACTTTTAATTGAAAAAGGTGGTATTCTTTTAATTTGCGTTTAAATGTTTGTTTTTCTTGCTCTTGTGTTTTAATGCATTATGTAAAGCACTTTCAATTGCTTGTGTCTAGGAATTGTTCTCTATAGAGAAACACTTGCATTGCATTAACTGACTCCCTCAGCGTGATTGGATTACTTAGTGTTCATGAAATATAAGCCTCATCCCTAATGTTTTCCTCTTTCTTCTGAACATGTTACATCAAAACAAACACTGTAGAGCTGGTGATGGTACCAGTAATTGTGTGGTACCCAAATGTACAGTACAGAATGGTATTGCAATTTGCTAACTGTCTTACACGGGGCACAACTGTAGCTGTCAAAGTCTCCTCAAGGATCCTCCCGGTGCTGCCTCATCAATTACTCTGCTACTCAATAATACTCGCAGACTCAACAGTAAATGAGATTCTTCCATAATGCGACATGGACCAATAATGGCTTGGGAAGCTCACTGTGATGCATTACGTTTGGGGGCCAGGTACTGCAATTTAAATCCAATACTTCCTGCACTCAGACCAGCTAAACCATTTATGAACACAGCAGAAATCCAGTGTTTTGCAAAATGTACTGTATCTCTCAGTTTAGGCCCACTGACGCATCATCAAATACAACTTCTGGCTGCCAGCTGCTGGAATATCACACATTTTAAACGTATTTCTTCTATTCATGTAGTCATTTAAAGGTCTCCTTTCATGTAAAATGCACGTTTTTATGTCTTTTATACATAAATATTTGTCCCCGGTTTGTAAGGGAACTCACAAAGTGTCAGTAAACCAAACCCTCTCTCTTTTCCTCCGTACCCAAATCTCTAAAAACGGGGGTACAACGGAGCTGGTCCAGATTTGCTTCCGATATGACGTAATATCGGAAATGTGGACCGATGGCACCATCAGAAACGTTGCTCTCAGAAACAATGCCCGACGTGATTTTGAACTAATATGGTCTTTGTTTACATTAGCAAGCAGCACGCTAACAATCAGAGCTAACCTGTAATGGAGAGACTATGTGTAAAAAAGCAAGACATAAAAAGGTACTCACCTTGCATTTGAGCTCCAAACTGTTTCAGAAACAATCCTTGATGTGGTTTTGAACATGATATGGCGTTTAATCATGGCAGCATTATCTGAGACCTATAATATATGCTTAAAAATAGCATAATAGGAGACCTTTAAGGGCCAATGGCATAGAATGAAACTGTGCCAGAGGTTATATCAGGAGTGTGTTACCCTAAATAATTGTTTTAGCCGCATGAACTCCACATTGTTTCCAATAGATACATTTCTACTGAGCTTTGAGCAGACATTTCCCACTTGTCTAATCGATCTGACAAACCCAGTTGGTCCTGTGTGGTAACTGTTATATACAACCCTTACAAACAGCAGCTCTGATGAGAGCAGGTGCTGCATCACCCCTCGCTGCCCTCTCTATGTCCACAGGGCAGAGACAGGAGATATTGCAATACAATACATGATGATGGGTATAAGGTAGCCTTAGCCTCTGCACGTCTTCATCGAACAACTTCACCGGCACGGCCTCATCTTTGTCTTCTTCTTTCTCGCCAACAAATTCAATTTATTGTGTACCAAAAGTAACTTCTCTTACTGCTGCAAATGCAACAAAGCAGAACAGAAAACAGTGGAGCTCCTGCTCTGACAATTTGAGTGACATCTGACTAATGGTGATATTTAAAACAATATTATTCGCTGTGGATCGCTCTAGTCTGGAAAGGACGGATGTCGGGAGGCTTCTGCAATGTAGCGGGAATATAAGCTTTCCAGTGCTTTGACCATTCAATTAATAATGCTGTGTTTTCATTGCTGTTTAGATCAGGGGTTCCCAAACTTTTCAGCCCGCGACCCCCAAAATGAAAAACACTGCGCTAGTGGATTATCAAAGAAAAAAATGTGTATGCAAACGTTATTATGAATAATAATTAAAAAAATTAATCAATTTTTTTTAATAATTTTTTTTTTTTAATTTTCCATTTTTATTTTGTAATCATCTCGCGACCCCCACTTTGGGAACCCCTGGTTTAGATAGTGTTTACTCGTCATTTCCTTAGTATTTTTTGTACTCTGTGGCGCGGTTGAGCTATTGCCAGATGGTATGAATGTATACATTACATGCTTGGCGCCTTCACACACAATGACAAGGGGAGGGCTGGTGAAAACACACAGACGGTCAGCAGTTGGTTAATCTTGGCAAATCATGTTGGTCAGTTTATAAAGCTGTTATATTCTGACACTCCCCCCAACCCACACACTGGGCATCCCACCAGTTTATCAAAGAAACATTTCTGTACGCGCCTCTATTTTCAAATCAGGCGGTCTTTGTTTTAGTTATTGTGCAAATTCGACCCTATATTGCATCTTTTGTTTGTTGGCTCGTGATGACAAAGTATTATTTGTCTCTGCTGTTGGCATTTGTGTGCACAGTATGTGTATTTTCATGTCAGTGTGAGTCTGTCTGGTTGTGTTTGCGTCTGTCTGTGTGTGGCCTTTGAAAAGTGCAGAGGGGGTTGTCTGTCATTGTGCATCCGTCAGTCTTCCTGTCATGGCAGTCAGACAGCAGAGAAAAGGAGGAGGAGTAGGAAAGGAGACGAAGAACAGGAAGGATGAGAACTGGAGGAGCGATGGAGACAGACAGGCAGATGTAGGAGAGGAGCTTGAGTTAGAGATTGATTCAGAATGCGTGTTAGTTTAACCTCACACTGATCAGCATGACAGCTCACTAGGATTGCACGCTTCACAATTTGGAAAGAATAATACTTATGTTGATTCATGATGCAATTGCGATAAGATTTGTCACACTAGAGAGAATCATTATTTTGGACATCATTCACATTTTTCTAAAGAAATATAGTGAAAATTATCATGGTTTCATTTTAATAAGATGATCTGTACCAAACAAGGATATATTAAGTCTGTTGAATACTAATTGTAGGTGGAGACTTAATAATAACATTTTCATATACTTTGAGTTAATCAAATATTGTTCTTCGTGTGATTTGGATATTGCACTAGTTACACCACACACACACTCACTCACTCACTCACTCACACACACACACGCACACGCACACGCACGCGCGCGCGCGCGCGCGCACACACACAGCAATAAATCCCTGGCAGACAGGAGTCAAACATCCTTTTAGAGATAGTTAGATTCACGCAAATGCAGTAATGAGCTCTTCAAGCCTTGCCCTACACACTGGCTGTCTCTCTCCGGTGTATTCACCCAACTCAAACATTAACGGGCTCAAAGATGGAGTGCACACACACACCACATAATCCTCCGCTCTTACACTTTAATGATTCCTCTTGCACACACACACACACACACACACACACACACACACACACACACACACACACACACACACACACACTAAGGGTTGCTAAGCGCACCCATGTATCTCCACTGAAGTGTCAACTGTACTTTAATTAGGCTTAAATGCCATTGGTTGGTAAGCGGTGGTGTGTGCTTCGTTATACCTATCCCTGTGTGTGTGTGTGTGTGTGTGTGTGTGTGTGTGTGTGTGTGTGTGTGTGTGTGTGTGTGTGTGTGTGTGTGTGTGTGTGTGTGTGTGTGTGTGTGTGTGTGCGTGCGCTCAGTCGTCTATCTCTGTCTCCAGCTCACTGCACTACAAACCATCAAGTTCTCACCCAGATACCGATCTCTGGGCCAGAGGAGCACAGCGCTAAACCTCATCCACCCTAAGGGTCGGGTCAATCAGAACTGAATTGAACGCTGTGTTGTCCGACCACGTCAGAAATGAAAATGGTTTCTTGCTGCTCCCAACAACTAAAGTCAGAGTGAAAAGCCAGCTGTAATATAGACGGGTGGGAAGACGTGATAGGCCTATTCTGTAAATATGGGTATAACAGCGGACATTTCCAGTCTCCGCTGAGGTTTCACTCAGTGTCAGAAATAGAAAATGAAAAAGGGAGATGAGGAGAAAGTTTCCAAAATACTTTACTGGAGTATACTGGCCCGTTGATTTGGCAAAATCTTTATCTCTTCCTCTTGGCCTTATGTTCACTGTGAGTTAGCGTTTTTCACGCCCAAATAATGAGCTTTTAAAAATGTTTCCCAGTATAGATGTATCCAGAATTACTGGGCTATTTGTATTCGCCATGTCAGGTAAAAATGTACCTGGATGTAAGCCTGCTTATAAATGTTAAGTTACTGTATGGTCATAAAGTAAAAAACATGACATTTGTTTACCCTGAACCATCTCTGCCATCAATCACAAACACAATACATCTCAAAATAGTATTTATACTGTATTTATCTACATTTCTAAGACACCTCTATAAGAAGAAAGTGATCTGATGGACAAAGGACGAGAAGGAAATCACAGTTATTGGCCTCGAGCAAATCATTTTTAATGGTTTGTGAGTTATTGACAGCAAAAATAGAAAGATATGTAAATGTAGGCAGTTAAATTGTTAAATTGTTGGTGTGGCTGAATTGGAACGCGGTATACTGTAGGTGTCCGTTAAGAGCAGGAGACGACAGATTGAACGAGCTGAGAGACTTGAGAAAGTCTATAACGGTGTTTTCATTACATTAACAAACTGACAGCACTAATGTGAACTGAAGTCGATATCACACGTTTAGAGCATTTGCAGGTGTGCCTGCGTAATGTAGTGGACATAAAGCATAATAAACTACATTTTGTCGAATGAGAGTCAATTTTGAGCCAGTGTATCTTTTCTGCTTGTCTCTAATGCTTCCAACAAGTGTGCCCATGGGGTGCTTATTATATTTTCTTTTGTTTATACGTGTGTATGTGCACCTGATTGTTTTCACCCGTATCTACATATAACCAATGTTGGTGATGGGAGGCAATCAGTCGTCCAACTAGACCATTAGCTGCAGCCTGGAGAGATGGTGTGTGTGTGTGTGTGTGTGTGTGTGTGTGTGTGTGTGTGTGTGTGTGTGTGTGTGTGTGTGTGTGTGTGTGTGTGTGTGTGTGTGTGTGGTGGGGAGAGGAGAGGAGATACTGTGTTCATTTGTGTCAGGTTATTTAGATGCCATGAAAGAAAGAGAAAGGAGACGAACGGGAGAACAGACCGAAAGGGACAGAAAATAAATAGTGTGGAATGAAAAACAAGACCCGTTGCAGAGAGAAAAGGGGGACAGATTAGATGGGAAGGGGGAGACTGAGTGAGAAAATGGGATGAGAGGAGTGTCACGAAAGGCCAAGAAGCCAAAGTCAGCGTTTAATCCCCGAGACGGCTGACAGGCTCGAATCAGCCCCGCTACAACAGACCACACAAACACACAAACAATATCATGCAGATCACGTGTTGAGGTCCACCCTTATATCCACTCAATGCTATTGAGCTCTCCAACCCCATCATCTCTCTAACGACATTCATTTCCTCACATTTTCTCAATTGCCACCTTGTGACCTTTATAAACAAGGACACAGGATTGCATCCAGGAATATAGAAATACAGAGGAGTTCAAACTTTACCCAACAAAATATTTATCATTCTTTTTATTTATTCATTTAACTGTCAAGATATATTTTATTTAGATACTAAGTAGGGCTGCTAAATTAATCGTATTTTAATCGTGATTACGATTATGGCTTGCAACGATTACGAAAACAACGTAATCGAAATATAACGATTATTTTTTTGTTATAATTATTACTTTTTATAACTTTTTTTTTTTGGGTTTTTCAGTTGAATTACACTTAAAGTTCAGGGTAAAGTCAACTGTTCAAAACATACTGTTCAAAAACAAATTCTCCAATAAATTGATAAATAAAATGGATAATTGTTTTTAATAATCGTGATATCAATTATTGACCCAAATAATCGAGATTACGATTTTTGCCACAATGGAGCAGCCCTAATGCTAAGTCCCTACTAGACGGTCTAAGAGCTGTTGCCATGAATTATCCACCCGGTTGGAAACATTGGATAAGAATACATTTGAGGGAAGAAATACTAAAACCCCTCGTTTTATTTTAATGTGTTTGCCTGTGTGTGTCTTTAAGCATATAGCCGACACTATAGATGCTTTGATGAATCCCAACAGTGTCTGCTGGATTGTGTTTTCCCTGAACAGCACTGCTGCACAGAGAGGACATTAGTTACTCGAGAGTAAATTACTTAATTCACAAGCCATTTAGCACTGATCTCTCCCGCCCCAGATACTACTGTCTTCAGCCCTTCCCCTAGCATTAGCCTCAACGCTCGTTCCTTCATTAGATTTAGCATTAGCTTAGCTATAGGCGCTCTGCTGCCCTTTTAATTAAGTCTGTTTCAGTGCGGAGCATTTCAGATCACGTTAGCGGGCTAACTGAAGCAGGACCACTCTGTCTTGCCTTGTTGCCTTCCTCATCACACGCCTGTTTCTCCTCTCTGGGCTTTTTGCTTCCCTGCCTTCACTGCTCTATTTTTCTCCTTGGGGTCACTGGCAAACCATGACAAAAAGGGCTATATTTCTACCCGAGAGAGAGGGAGGAAATACTAAGATCAAGACCCATGTCATAGGAACATGTGTTGGAGGGTAATGACTCTATTTTAGGCTCAAGATAAGGATCGGGTGGAGGTTATGCGAAGGGTGACACATGTAACAGTGAGAGGTTAATTATAAGGGTGTGTGTGTGTGTGTGTGTGTGTGTGTGTGTGTGTGTGTGTGTGTGTGTGTGTGTGTGTGTGTGTGTGTGTGTGTGTGTGTGTGTGTGTGTGTGTGTGTGCTCAGTCGTCTATCTCTGTCTCTAGCTCACTGTGTGTGTGTGTGTGTGTGTGTGTCTCTTTTAAAAGTATCTTTCAAGGTGAGATAGTCAGACTAATAAATATAGTAGGGACGTAACGTTGACATAGATTGAAAAATCCATATTGACAGATATGCGTGTAATTCCAATCGTCTTTGTTCGACAGACTACTTCCGCCCCATTGAGACAATCCTTCCTGTATTGACAGCTCTCTCTCTCTTATTTACTTCTTTGTGTTTTCACGTCCGTGTGTGTGTGGGTGTGCACAGGCAGGGGTAACCATAAAAGTGTGTGTATGCGTGTATGACAACGCAGCAGTAAGTACGGATTTCTGTCTTCCTGTCTCTCATGATGAACTACCTGAAGCTAAGACAGTACACACACACACACACACACACACACACACACACACACACACATACACATATTCACACACACCACCTTGTTTGTCTCTTTCATTTTATTCCCTCTTTCCCGCTTCACTTCACCCTCTCC
>NW_011371237.1:126738-133639 GCF_000735185.1 Notothenia coriiceps | reverse complement strand
GTCCAATGTCAAGCAATTTCTGCATATGACACACACACACACACACACACACACACACACACACACACATATTCACACACACCACCTTGTTTGTCTCTTTCATTTTATTCCCTCTTTCCCGCTTCACTTCACCCTCTCCATCTCCAACTCCCTCCTCGCCCTCTCTCTTGTAATCAGATGTGAGTAATATGTTGTCACCACTGTGCAAAGTCACTACTCATCCTCTCTTTTCCTTTTCTGCAGCACATGCATTTTTTTTTTGAAACGCACACAAACATACAATACATGTAAACATTGCCTACTTTTCCATAGGCGACTCATTTGGCTGTCTGCACCAGTAAACCTGACGAGGCTTCTTCGCTGCAACACACAACACAGTACACTATATACTGTATACAGCATTATGTGTTTGCATTGAGCCTCCTACTGCTCAGCGTAACACAGACTAAGAGGCATACACATGCGCTGGAATGATCGACTGCTATGGGACCCATTGTGCTTGGAGGTTGTTTGTGTGGTGATATGAAGTCAGTGTGGGTATCTGTTAATATGAGCTATAGAAACATTGCAGGCTAACAACATTTTTTCGATACAAAGAGAAAAATAAATTCAATGTTATTTCTCCTGATAATTGAAAAGTTAAAATGCCTTTCATTACAACATTGCTTTTCAGCTTTATTCTTCATAACCCACATTCCCATTAACTTGATATTAGCTTCTCTCAGGTGTTGCTATTGCTCTTATGTGTTATCTATTATTCATTACAAATCCCAGGGGTGATTGTGAATGATTGGTCTATTTTCCTCATCATTTTCCGGCTGGGTTTCAGCTTATGTTACGTGCTACTTTTTACAATAACATGAAAGCATTTATATCATGTCCGAGCCTGATCAATCACTGTCATCTGCTGAGCTGAGCCTGACAGAGCCTCATGGCGTCTCATCTGCTGTGATCAATTTAGTTACCAGAGGAAACCTTAATATCCTCACTCATTAACTATGTTGTTGAAGTAACACTTCTTATTTTGCTTCCTCTGCATCCCCTGTGGAGATATAGCGATCTCGTCTAACAGATACCGTATCACAAAGCCTGGGCAGCAGGGGGACAACATTGGGCATTTTCAATTCTACGTCTGAATATAATGTGCAACATTTTACATTCAGTGTAAAATAACCCTTAATACCTTTTTCTGCAGACACATGTAATAGTGCCCTCAAACAAAATAAAGCCTCATTATTTTATTTTTACCTTCCATTGGCGCTATGCTTGTACCGTAGCACCTATCACCCCTTTGCATTCCTGTATTTTTATAATGGTTTTACCTGTAAATGTTTCCTCCAAATGTAATTTGCAGTTGGGTAGACATTGCCTCAAGTCAGGAAGTTACACAAGACTTTTCCATGAGTTGAAATGGATTTATTATTGAAGGTGCTCCAAAACTAGAAGTTACAATGTTTTTCTAGACTCTCAGTGGATTCACGGGCTGTTAAAAAATACAATATGTGCGCCTGCAGGGATTAGTATTGTTACTCTGCGAACTGACACTCCCCGGCTAGCACTGATCAAGTTGCAGCTCTGCCAGTATTTCTGCCAGGCACTTTAATCAGCTCCTCATTGCTGCATGAATTCCCTACGTAGGCCTGGCCTCCCCCCCTTGTGCCTGGCAGCCTGTTATTTTCCCTGCGACATCCACAGCACATCAACCTGTAAGTGTCATTTAGCTATCAACACACACGGCTCCCCAGAGCTTTTTTGTTATTAAAAAAATGGGATACGCTCCCCTCGCCACCAGGGTGCCACGTGTTTTTGTGTGTGTGTGTGTGTGTGTGTGTGTGTGTGTGTGTGTGTGTGTGTGTGTGTGTGTGTGTGTGTGTGTGTGTGTGTGTGTGTGTGTGTGTGTGTGTGTGTCAGCTAAAGGCCGAGGGGGAAGAAGTACATCCTTTACTTGAGTATAAGTAAACACTTTGTTACTTAAGTAAAAGTACAGAAGTGTTATCAGCTTAATGTGCTTCAAAGTATCAAAAGTAAGGCTACTCAATATACAGAATGGTATATCACAGTGTTATATTATTATAGAGTATTACATTCCCCTGTTTTTATCATCCACTAAAACATGTAAGACCATTTTAATGCTGTAATTTGTCAAAGGGGAAGCAATTTAAGATACTTTGTATAATACTGGGTAGTGTGTACTGCATCATCATTTCATATGTGATGTTTTTACATGTACAAAGTATGGTACTGCAGTAAAATGTACTTACTTAGTCAATGTTACATGACAACAAAGGCTATACTGTAGGACACACTCTGGAAACACTGATATTATCTGCAGTTGTAACCCCTGCAAGTTGGATTTATCTCCCTACCCTTGCTTGTGTGTTTTTGTGTGTGTGTAAGCATGGAATAAGATGTGGCTCAGCTGGTCGTTCAATTTTGATTGGAGCAAGACATGGGCAGTTGATAAATCCAGGCAGGGAGATGAGAAGTGGATAGTTGGATGGGAACATGGAGGCTGGGTGTAGGACAGCTGTCCAACAGAGGAGAGTGATGGGTGGCAGTGCCAGTGGTGACAAGAAGAAAGGTGAATACAGAGTACAAGGACGCCAACAAGTGCTGGAACATTTTACGATGCCTCTTACTACACTAGAGGCAGCCAAAGCAATCATCCCAGAAAATGATGAGTGGTTTTCACTTCCCTGACAACAGCGGTTTACGTCATCAGAAGCTTTGCAACTGGTTCGGCAAATCCTCTACAGGTGGTCATGAGAGATTTTAGAGGTTGACATACTTGGTCAAAAACAAGTTGTATGGGGTCCTGATGCGTGTCACTGCTCTTAAAGGTGGAAAGACCTCTGGAGCGATCACCTCTTTCATTCTTTTTTAAAAGAGTGAAGCTTTGTTTTATGTTCGTGAAACTACAACTGGCAAATACACACATAGTCAGCATTACTTTTGACATACAAGGGACACGCACATTACACAGAGCTGCCACGCTGTCTTGTTTTAAAGAGGCCCTGTAGTGATGAAGGTGTGTGTATGTAAATGGTCTGCAAAGGCAAACATCCCCAAGTTCAAAAACTACTATTTCAATTTAACCTTTTTATCAAATATTTATATTTCTTTACTTCACTTCATTTATTAACTGCTATAGTTGTCATTAAACATATAACATTGTGATCAACTTATTAAATATGGTGTGGATTAAACTGCCTAACAGTTCATGAAGTAGTGTTTAAATCTTCCTCCGCATCATTAGAGTTATGCGCGTACGCATCAATAACAATAATCCACTAATAAAATATTTATGTATTACCACTCTAAAAGCCACCATTCCACACAATGAGTATTTACTGTGCTTATAATACGGATTATGTATATTCACAGACGTTAAATGTGAATAGACTTTTACCTGTAATTGAACAACATTGCATTCCTTTTTTTTACACATAAAAACCACTGGCGGTGTCTTCCTCGTCTTCGTTCAAATCATTCAGCTGTAATCGTTTAAACAGTGTGAAGCACCCTTGTAGCCCTTTTAGAACGAGTTAAGTAAACATTATCACTCTTGCATGTGTTAGCATAATGCTGCTTATATAATATGAGCCACGTAGACTTGTCTGTTTTAATCTAAATGGAGATGCAGGAGACTGTGTGTTTTGCATTTTTATAAGAAAAACTGTTAACAGCCGTTAAACCTCCGTGCGTTCAGCCGACCTGCGGTGGAGGAAAACATAGGAAGGAGGAAGTATGAGTAGCACAAAGTAGTAAGAGAGGGACGACAGGACGGAGAGACAGATTAAGGGAATGGAAAGAGAGAGAGAGAGATGAACAAAGACTTCACATAAAACCGCTGTAATGAAGACGAACAACAGAGTGATGGCTCCTCATACATGTCCGCAGTAAAGGAGAGACGAGCATAACACAGTGATGTCATCGGGCCGGCCCACCGTGGCCCCTCAGTGACATCACTGACTGCTCCTCGCTGGAAGGGGACGTTAGGCGTTAGTGTCGCCGCGGCAACTGGCTCTCCTGCAGCTGTTGCCAGGCGGCGGTCTCCATGGAGATGTATATGGTATGGGGTGTGAGTGGAGCTGGGAGAAGGACATAATGAAAAAAGGGGTTAAGGGGATTGTGTGTGTGTGTGTGTGTGTGTGTGTGTGTGTGTGTGTGTGTGTGTGTGTGTGTGTGTGTGTGTGTGTGTGTGTGTGTGTGTGTGTGTGTGTGTGTGTGTGTGTGTGTGTGTGTCCATGTCAATCCACGCTTGCTTAGCTAATGGTGTGTTTGCGAGTGTAGGCGGTGAGCGAGTCATTCCTGACTGACACCAACCAAACCTTATAATTTAAGTAACTGAGAGGCAGCAACGTGACAGAGATACAGGCAGAGTTAGTTAGTCCTTAGAGAAGGGAACAGCTGTGTTGAAATGGATTTTAAGTTTTTGAGGTACAGGAAGACAGAAAGACACACAGTAAGGAAATTACACAAACAAAAAGAAGATGTAAGAAGGCCCAGTGGCAGGAGGATGTCTAGATTGCGAGATGGGAGGAAAAGATGATAATGATGGAAAATAGCCCTCCTTCAAGTTTCTTCTTCCTCCATCTTTCTACGAATGTAATCCTGACTCTCCTCCCTTCTGTGCCCTCACCTGCATTGTTTTGTTGGGATGAATTTCGAGCAGATTACATCCTGTGAATATTGCATCTGGGATCAGTTTTCCAATCATACATACATACTTAATAGGCTCCTTTTTCCCTTCAAATTCAGCGTTTTCTTTCCTCCAATGTTCTTTCTTTTATGAGCTTTTAGTTGTTTTAACGTCATACTTTTAGCAGAAAGTAATATCTGTAAATATATCGCAGTTAGGGTTAGAAGCTGAAAAGAAAAAAAGGAGTATCTTTAATTATCCAAACTTTTATTTATTTAGTTTTTCTTCCAAGAAATGAATAGCATGCAGTGTTAAGCCAACCAAACACTCTCTTACACCCCTTAAAACCTCATGACCCCCAGGTTTAGGTACACTACTTCAAACGACTCAAAAGACACAATCTCTTGTGGACAAAGTGCTCAACAGTTTTTCTAACAATGTCAAACTTTGCAACGCCGACATTCTGTCATTCACACCTAATGCACACACTGATTGGCCAGCTGTGCACAGTTTAGAAAGTGAGTTATTTTTCTCAAGGTCACTCTTTCCCAAAACTACTTCTGACATCTGTCACGTGTACAACCAATTTCAAAACACCCTCCAGGAGAGATTGTGTCACGTTATCCATATGCAAAAAGAAAGATTATGGCCTCTTGCACCTTTTTTTGACAACCAGCTGTTTACCCCGCCAGCGAGTGTTGCTCCGTGCGCTCGCTCCATACTTTTTACAGCAGCTACGTGATTGGAAGACATGTGGTACACTTCCTAACTAACGCTTGTGTCTGTATATAACGTCACTTTGAAAGGTGTGGAAAAACAGAAGCATGTTAAGCATTGAAAATACAATTCATTGGAAATGAGTTGCTTCTAATAAAAGTGGTTCTATTGCTCAGTTTTCATGAATGATATCAAAGTATGTCCTAGGCTCCTTTTGTCCTTTTCCGTTTTTCTGCATATCGACATTTGGTAATGACGATGACAGTTTGTTCTGTAAGATTATGACACAATGATTAAACAAAGTGGATTACATATGTCAGCTCTACGGTTTGATCCACCGTCTGCTGCGGTGCAAACGCTGATAGCTTCGTGTACACAGTTTGAACAGTTTGAACTGTAGAGCATGCCCCCTGCATTCATTTACTGCAGCAGGCTTGTAGAGGTAAAAGTGTCTGACAACTCAGAGCTGGTGGTTACTTGGTTTCTTCCTTGTTCAATGATGCATGTAGCCCCTCTAAACTACTCTAAACAAGGGTTAAAGAGATATTTCTGCTCATTTATAGCCTGCAGTGTGGCCGGAGTAGACAAATAACTCCCAACCATTTTATCTCCTCCATCTCTCAGCCTCTCTTAGTATCTCTCTCTGTTTTCTTTTGGAGCTGCACTAGTCTTGCCGACAGCATATTGTCTATGTGGGTTATTCTGTGCCTCCATCAGCGGTTGGTCTCCTGGTCATTGAATGTTTTGAGACCATTAGTCACATTGTCACGGGGTCACAAAGGTCACGACAGAGTGCAGCTCGGGCTTGTTTACTCCTTGGTGCTCTGAGCTCGTCTGTAATCTCTCTCTCTGTTTCTTATCCTACTTCTCTATCTGACCTCCTTCTTGCTGTCTTTCTGAATATCTAATTACCTTGCTCATTCCATGTATTGTATCTAATAACAGGTCTCCAAGCTAAGTGTACAAAATCTGTTATTGACTTTATTTGCAGGGAAATGGACAACCTTGCCAATGTAATTAATGAAAAGAAATGATCATCAAAGTTAATCAACACCATATCAGCTACCGATTTTCCCTTGTCTCATTTTCCCACCTCTCCCCACTGTTCATCTCAGCTCCAATCTATTCAAGATGTCTTCTTGGCATGATCAAATTCTATCTCGCGTTGCCATGTGCGAGTTCAAATCCCATTAACAGTGCATCTCAGTATAGATCAAACATGGCACTGCTGGGATTTTCGACAATATTTCTGAAAGAAGAGTGAATGGATTATTTGTAAGAGACCATTTTCAGCAGTGGATTTATACACATGGGTTTGCAGCAGGATGTGCTTTTGACTCAATAAAGTAGTGCCTCTCTTATGGTAATGAGGCAACATGTCACCGAGTGCAACGGTGTGGCTCATTCATGTATTTCTAATATGACAACAATGCCACAGAGGAATAGACTGTATCAGGCACTGACAATACTTTGTAAGACACATTCATACTGCTTTTGATATTTTCCTAGAATGTAATAATAAGAAGAAGAATATACAATTTC
>NW_011371237.1:124544-126589 GCF_000735185.1 Notothenia coriiceps | reverse complement strand
CAAAGCATCACAATACAAAATAATTAACAACATTAACATACATTTCAAATGTTTACATATTATTGATGATATATATATATACAGTGATACAATTACATTTCAACATGTTTCATCTCTCTCTCTCTCTCTCTCTCTCCCTGTGTGTGTTTTCACTTAATGAAACCCTTCTCACATTGCTGAAGCACGTATTCAAAGCATTGCCAAAACATATCAATTTAGATTAAATAAATATGTCTTTGCAAATCATACAAATACATAATATGCAGCTATTTGTTTTCTGGTTGCTCGGAGAGGAGGACATATATCTTATAGAGCGTGAGTTTATACTAATTAATGGGCTCTTAACAAGTATGACATTGATTAGACATTAGAGTGGGAGGTATGAAGTGTTGGTTAGACCACAGATTGTCACTTGACGATTTTACAGCTGTTTACATGAACGTGGATCACAAGAATGTAGAGGTCTAATTCACAGAAATATCTAAATGAAATGCCCTCCGTCTGTTTCTATCTCCACTCGTGCCTTTTTACTCGTCTGTCGTTCAGACTTTGTGTCTTGTGTGCTGCTCTTTAACTTTATTATAAAGCCATTTTCTTACAGTAGCCGCTCTGTCTCCCCGTGTGCCCGCTCTCTCCCCTCCTACTGGTTCAAATCAATGAAACTGCACAAGCCCTTCCTCTCCCCCTGACTCTCTGAATACTCTCCTCTCTCTCGTTCTCTGAATACTTTTCCCTCCCGCTGCGTTTCCTCCCTCTCTGTCTCTCTGTCTCAATACTCCCTCCCACTCCCCCTTGTCTCTCTGTCAGCCTGTCTCTCTCTCTGTGTCTGTCATCTCTGCTGGACAGTCGGTCTGTTTTCATAAAACTTTCTCTGTCCTCCGCTGGCTGGGGTTTTAAAATGTCAGATGAGAGAGCAGTGATTTCTTTTTTTCTTTGAAACACACAATGTCCCCCTCTCTGTCTCTGACAAACACACAAATGCCAGCGAGTGAGTACACACACACACACACACACACACACACTCAGACTCACACTCACTCACACTCACACTCACACTCACACTCACACACACACACACACACACACACACACACACACACACACACACACACACACACTCACTAATGAATGCTTCCTCTTCACACACACATACATGCACACACTGCTTTGTATCCTTCCATGCTCACACACATAGATTTTGTATATCATGCTAATAGGTAGTGCTGTCTGTAATGTATGCAGCCACACGCATTTGGTTCTCGCAAGGACAGCAAAACACTCGTACTATATACTCAATGAGTGGCGGTGTCTAATTTCTTTCCCCCGTTGACATGCCTCATGTAGACTTGCCAGTAATGAAGCCTGTGAACACTTCTGCTCTTCAACAGCACAGCCAATTAAAGCAGAGATCCTGAGCAGGGCTTTTTAAAATCACCCGAGCGGAGGATGTGAAAGACAGTCGTACGACAGCCATGTTCTGTTACGCCCTCTCATCATTTTAACTTTCACCAGCAGAGTATGGGGAATCGGGGGTGACTTTGCCATTTTGTTGATGCTGGCATGTAATTTGTTGTGGAGTGGAGGAAGCAAATTAGTGATGCTAATCTCAGTTATGGGGAATTTGTTTTAATTGGAAATCCTCATGATGAGAAGAAAAGGGGGGGAAAGGAAGGAGTGCTTTTGTGTCTGGTTAACCACTGAAGGAATGTTTGGGATCTGAAAAAGAAGTTCAATTTCACAGCTTCTTAGGGACGTCTGTGAACCTGTCTGTGTGTGTGTGTGGCATGTGCCAGTATGTTTCTTGTTACAGACTGTCAATAATTGAGTGAGTGCGTGTTACGATACACTGTCAATAGTGAAATGTGTGTGTTCAGCAGCTGTGTTTGTCTGCAAAGGAAACGGATGGAAAGCTCTTTGTCCAATCGCAAATAGGCTGCAAGTGTGACTCTCATAGAGAGGCGAAGTCCCTCCCTTTCCGGGGGGGCTCCATGGGACCTTATTTCGGAAAAAGTATCTATTGAAGTCAATGGAGAGAGAAAGATTAT
>NW_011371237.1:117156-124526 GCF_000735185.1 Notothenia coriiceps | reverse complement strand
TTATCTTTCGATCCCGTTTGAATTGTTCCACCAATTACACATATGATGTTTGTCAAATTTAAAAGATAATTTTGCAAGTTAAAAAAAATCAAATATGTCGTAATACTGTGAAGTAACACTTTTTTTGTTGTTGTGTGAAACCGCTCAATGAGCTACATCTCCCGTCTCGCACCACACNTTACAAACATCATATGTGTATTTCATGGCACAATTCAAACGGGATCGAAAGATACGTTTTCTCTCCCCATTGGCTTCAATACATAATTTTTCCGAAATAAGGTCCCATGGATCGGAAGTAGATGGGCGTGACTTCGCCTCTCTATTGGGAGGCAATGAAAGACTAACAGTTGCAGCTTCTTTCATATGGGTGTTGGAAAATGATGGGAAAATGTTTTACAATGAGAGAAACTGAGATGAGGAGGTAAGTGTGTCATTTGACAAAGTGAAGGCAACATGTTTTCCGAACAGCAGCTAAAGAAGGATGAGGAAAAGGGAATGCATTTCTGAATGGCACTATAAAAGAGGGGAATATGGAAAAAGAATGATGGACAGAGATAGGATTGAAAGGTTAAGTGACAAAAATGCTGGGTGAGTAGAGGAAGCAAGAAGGAAACACACACATTTAGGAGAAAGGACAGGGTCATGCCAGTTTCCCCGCCATTGTCAAAGTCAAATGCCGCCGGTTGCTCGAGAAACATGCAAATGATATGCAAATGAGCTGAACCGCAGGCGGAGAGGGGCGTTCTCCGCGTTGACGTTGTCATGGAAATACCCGGCGAAACACACACAAGCGCACGTGTGTGTTTGTGTGCAGACATGTGGCTGGATGGATGGATCGGTCAAGGGGTGTGAGAGGGATATAAAAGAGGGGTGGACGTTCGGCTAATGAAGATGAAAGACAGGAAGACTGTTCTGCCTCACAGTAAGGCATGGGCTGCATCTGGCCAATAATGCTAAATACTTGCGAGTCCTGGAACAAATTGAATAGAGGGGAACTGAATGAAAGGCGAGGGAAAACAATTCACGTTATTGGTGGTAAACGAGACACGACAAGTGGAGAGGAATGAAGTAATACAAAGCAGGCAGAGTCTGTTCCTCACTCGCTCCTCCGTCCTTCAGTCTTCCTTGCCTCCTTTCCTGCTTCATTTTCCTACTCCACGTAGCAGCTCTCAGCTATCCCTCTTCCACATTTCAAGGTCTAATCTCTGCAACATCCACTGTGTCTGACACAGCTGAAGCACCATTAGGCAATGCAGGTACGGTAGCTGTAAAGTGAAATGCATGCATGCACACACCGGCAGCTGTGTAAAAGCACCTCATCTTATTTTTAAACCCCCTCCTGGATCAGTCTTACAGCCATTCTGCAGGTAGTGTCTTTTTCAGTTACTTTTTACACAAGGCCAAAGTATTACACTGACAACATCCCAACCATCCCGTCTGCAGGTCGCTCCTTTTTAAGTTTGAGTGACAGTGAAAGCAGCGGAAAAGTTTCCCACCACTCCCTCTTGGGAATGCAGCCCGCAGCTCATAAAGTATGCAGGTTTAAAATGGAGATTCAACAGTGTCTGCATCTTTATGTGCATATCAATATGACACTGTGTGCAGAGAAGAGCAAGCTTAATTGCATTATGAGTAAGAAGCCAATTGAGCTCCGTAAAAAATAAAATAATTACAGAAGCTGGAAACTGGAGGAGGTAATGATTCCCTGCAGAAGCAACGGTGGTGTAGAGCTTGAGATAATGAAACAGAAAAATAACTACAGTACGACGGGCAAATGAGAAGGAAAGAGAGGGAGATAAACAGGCAGATAGAGGGAGATAGCTGAGGACACACAGGAGGTATGGAAATGAGAGGAGAGACCTGGGAAGAAAGTGCGGGAAGGAAGTAAAGCAAGTGATGCGAAGAGGAGAGGGGGGAGGACAGAGGAGGAAGGGGAGCAGCAGTGTGGGGAAGGGCTTTGAGGCGAGGGAGAGGGCTAACCGAGGGCCGTGTTTTACAAATTGCCATTTTAGAAGGACCAACGGAGGGATGAAGGGAAAAAAACAAATTCAACAACCACAGACCGGCTCCAGATTGCACACAGCGAGAGATGTACTCGGGCTCCTCCAAACAGTGTATCATGCACATTTGAGTGAACACACAAACACAAAGACGCAGGTGGACAGAGGCGCACACACACACACTCGTCATTGTGTCTGTGAACTCATCCTTACCTCTCATCGATTCGCCGTGCTCACTGACCCCTGCACACACCGCATGTCAGCTCCCAGGAGACTGACATGTTCTCTCCAGCTCTGACTCACTCAGAGGAGCGATGGTGTGTCTCAGTCAGTTCTCCCATCAATTTCCAATTATCTTAACCTTATCCCAACCCCGGAACGTAACCCCAGCCATTCATCTCTGTGACCGAAGTGTATTCCTAACAAATGCCTTTACTCTAAACATTGAAACTGTATTTAGGAAAAAACTGATTTGAAGATAAAAAATGTTTGTTTTTTAGGCCCCCCCATTCGTCGTCCATCATATACAACTTGCAGCTTCATAACTTTCAAAGAGTCTAAGAGTTAAAACATGGTAACACGGTGTCCTCTGACTGCTGGCTTTCCAAAGCTATATTAGCCAAATCGTGATGGATTGACACGGATGTAGTTTGACAGAAATGTGTGAGAGAAGTGTCACAGGGCATGGTTTTGGCTCCCTTTGTACATGCAGAGTTTCAAAAGGTGCCAGAGATGTCAAGGCCTGCTGCACAGTGTGATTGGATAGTTTGTCACCATTGTAATAATGGCCTCTTCCTTAAATGAAAAAGAAAGGAGAAAGCGTCTTAAGTGACTCATTTACTAGAATATGAAACTTTACATTTTTATTATTTACTTCTATTCTCATCCAGGTGCAGGAAGTGGTTAACCATGTCCTCACCGTGAAGTGTATACAGTGTGTATACACAAATGAGTAGCTTGAATGTATTTGTGTTATTGTGTGCCGAGTCACTTTCACAGCTGTTTTTTTTAATATACTTTTATACATTTTCTGCTCATTCCTGCCTTATGTTCAGCCGCAACATCTGTTTCACGAAGAAAAGCAGTTCATTTCTTATTGAAATGCTATTCCCCTTTGACTTACTTTGTACATAACTAACATGGTGCTTCCAACCCGAAAGCTATAACCCAAGCAAAAACTTTATATTAAATCATTTTCACAAACTTTGCTCCTTCTGATTGTGTAAGAATGAGAGTGTAGTCAGAACAAGGCACAGTCAGACTGTCTTCGTCCCCCTCTGTTAAGCCCTCCAGACCCAGGCGCTCACTCTGAAGCGTGTCCTTACAAACGCCTCGCTGACACTCCTTTCTCTCGGCCCTTATCCTTCCTCTTCCTGCTCCACGCTCCGGAGACACAGGACATCATAAAAGTCCCATCAGCGCAGCGCCACTTTTCTTCCCCACCCACCGTCCTTTCCTCCCACCTCACAGCGTCATGGCTCCCCTTCAGTTCACTCTGGGCATTAGCAGGAAATGAGGAAGAAGACTGAAAAACTAACGGGAAAAATGCCCTCCTTTTGGCAATTTACCTCCAAGAAATGTCCTCCATCTCAGCAATTTACCTCCAATAACACTTTACATTTAGAAAGGCGTTACTTAGCTAAGGTTGATTTGTTTCAGGCAATGTTAAGTAGTAAAAGTGGTCGAGCCAAAGTCAATGCATTCATTTTTTGTGGTACCTTTTTTGGGTCTATGAGTGCTATGTCAATAAAGTATACAGTGTTTACAAACACATTGTGTGTAACCCAGGATACAGGCACTGCTGTATCTTGGGTACAGAGTAACATAACATGTGTAACATAGTATTATGTCTACTATAGGTGTATTATGGGTGTAACATGGGTATTATGTGCTCATAATATAGGTTTCATATCAAATCTGCAAGTTATCTCACAAGATACAGAGTTGGAAAATACGGTCATATTTTGAAAAGAAAAACATCAAATCAATTAATTTTCCAATGATGTTCTTGCTCATTTTGGGGTTGAACGTTGATATTTGTGGTGTTTCCTCTTCAGGCCTACATATGAAGTGTGTTGAATTCATTCTCCTCCTCATAGTTCATTCTAACATATTCTAACCTTCATAGTTGGCATACAGTACATTCTCCCTTGCAAGCAGTTTACACATTTTATTTGTGTTATAGTACTTTTAGCATATTAAGGCTGTTGGCAGTCGGTGTGCATATCAGTCTGGTAAAGAAAAAGAAGCTATCAAAGCTACAAAGTGCCACCAGTAGTCCACATTTTACTTTCTGTTTCTGTAAGAAGTACCATTTTGTTTGCTCAGCCAAGGAAATGAAGGAAAACAATTTCCTCCACCTCGACAGTTTTTTGTTTTGATATGCAGATGAGACTCATTCATTAGAAACCATATCAGCTACAGGACTGTATAACTGCTAATGATAAATATTATAATAATATATATAAGGACCGTAAAGTTCCTTCAAGCTTAACTAAAATAAAACAGTGCTGAGCCCAACTATTGATTAATTCAAAAATAATAAGTAGAAACTTCAATGTTGTTTTTGATTCGTAAAACTTTAAACAGCACATCAAACCATTTCTGTTCCACTTTTCCATCTTAGAAATACCTCCAGACTGCAGCCTATTGTTCTTCAAAACACCTAATTGATTATATATGCTTTTCTCTCGCTTGGCTGTCTGCCCAGGCAGAAATTACATCTGGACCAGAATGCCACAGCGAGAGTTTTTATGCAGAATCCGCCGCGAGGCACATATTGTTCCTATTCCTGATTTTTGTGTCACTGAATGCTGGTGAAATGCAATGTTGATTTTGATGTTAAAAAGCCTGTATGTCTCTGCAATCAGGCCTTTGAACTTAACATACTGGACAAGTTGGACTGGCTTTATTTAGTCAAGCTGTTGGATCGGTGAGCCTTTGTTGTTGTGGCCCTCAGGATCTGAAGTAGCCTTCCTATATCTTCAATGTTATTAAGACTCTTTAAAGGGTGTCTGAGCACCAATGTGTACAAGTGGCCCTTTATCAATGACTGTGCTTCACTGTGTGAAGTCTGTCCTTGCTGTTTGTTTTGCTGTATTGACTTGAGATGTGCTTCGTGACACAAGCTATATAAAGATGATACATGAATACATTCACAGTACAACAAATATAAACCTTTATTATGAAATGAATACCTGAATTGTTTCTTCGATAGGTAAGGGCATCAAAACACTTTTATTTTAAAAACACATAAACACACATACATTGTATTTGTCTCTCAAGGTTGACAAGTTAGATGAAAGCACTCGGGAAGAATAACACTTCACTGCTTCTTCAGCACTTTTCACTCACACCGTGTTAGCCGCATTGATTTTATTTTCAGACCGCATCCATATTTCAGACACTACTTCATTCCCTCAAAAATATAGGCTGTTTTTCTACCTTTTAAATATAGCTTCAAATTGCCCTCATGCACAATGAGCTCATAGCCACAATGGAGTGAAATTGTCCTTTCAAAGAGAGGGACGCAGTGTTGTATTATTTGGAGTGTCATTCGGTTACTGTGAGAACTGTGTCACACTGTTTTGTCTCATGGTTTGACAAGAGCCTTCGCCATTCTGCTCTGTCAATACAGGGCAGATCCACCGGGGGAACGGGCTGAATACATGAGCCGTTTGCAGGAGAGCCTTTTCATGCAGCGACGTCCTCTGGGGCTTTCTGAATGATGTTTGTGTAACAGAGAGATGCTGTATTTGTGTGTGTGTGTGGAGGGGGGTGTGTAAGGGTCAACAAAGACTGATGATAGTCTGATGTAATAAGACCCAATGAGGAGAATAAATAAAAGGGCGGCCCGACAGTCATATCAGCTTCGATTAATGTGCAGAAGAGGAGCTCTATTGATGTTGTTATCGTGGTTAGTGGTAGTGGTTTGGACATGCGAGCCTGCTTGCATCTTTATATGGGTGTATGTGTGCTGAAGTATAAGTACACTGCTTCTGTAGTGTATCATTTCTTTCCATCTCCTCCAGTTTATCTGAAACTAATTTGCAAGGTTATACAAAATGATCGTGTCATTTATAGTTGTATATATCAGTTAACGTCAGATGATTAAACCACCATTTGCTCCTGTGGTTTTCAAACTGCTCTATTGATCTATATTGTCAGTCAGGCTGATTGTGTTCGTGCCCAGGGGCCCAACAGGGCAGGGAACACATATCAGCCTTTGTGCGAATTGACAGTAAGATTTCACATTGCAAAGGGCAAAAAGCAAAAAGTATTTCTGACAAACTGAAGGAGTATTCTCTTTGAAGTTATCAAAAGAAGAAAACCATTGTGGCACCTTCAAAGGGTTGATTTGTGTTTGTCCCCTTAGGCTTTCCGTAGGATGGTTACAGGAGGTCTTTTGCTCTGTATGACACTGTGCAATATGGGCCCAAGAACAAATAAAGACGTCTGTGTGGTCACTCGACCTCCAAAAGCTATGAAGAAAGGGGAGCCCTTTACACATCCATACCCAGGGGACCATCATCTCATAATCCGTGTATGACTTAGAGCGACTCTGGTGCATAATCAGCAGCTCATTAGCATTCTATACCCATTCGTCTCTTCACTCTCCATTACCGGAACACTCTCTGAGCCGTGGCTTTGCAAAAGGACCCCATTTACTGTAAACAGAAGTGATCAGAGTCGCTTTGCCGCAGGACCCACAACAACTTTGTCAATGAATACACAGGGACATAAAAATATAGGGTTGTGCTTTTCTGTTTCTGTGAAAAAGAAACAGACAATTTACCCATGCATACTGTATGTCTCTGATTTTCCCGAGTTAGTGTGGACAACAGTCGGGGATAAACTGACTTTATAGAGGCTCTGATTGTTGCTATGGGTAAACAACTCTGCAGAGTGTTGTTTATAGAGAACCGCAGTGACGCGTCCTAAAACCCGGATTTAAACTCCTTCCGGTTCCTTTGTCAAAAACCAATGCAATTTCTCCATAGGATTTTGGAAAATAGCTCGAAATAAGGTCTGTGGTTGACACACATTTAAGGATCACGTTTTGTTCAGCCGGATAATATCCACATGTCTACCCTACTTTTATAATTTTTCTAATCATAAATCTAGTCGCCAGAAGCAAAATGCTAACGTTATGCTATAAACGAACTACAGCAGGGTCGCTGCTTCAACGTCACGCCAGCTTAAGATCCATATTCAAAACTACAGATTCAAAATTGTACAAGTTGAAGCGTTTGTTTTAACAGTTTGCAAGAGCGCAGGTACTTGCTTTCAAGCAGAACAGGGCAAACAAACTTAGCGGGAGTGTTTACGTTTTTGGTGTAATGACGTACAACGGCCTCGACAACTTCTGTA
>NW_011371237.1:110508-117111 GCF_000735185.1 Notothenia coriiceps | reverse complement strand
TACGATGGAGAGGAACTGAGGAAAAGGTGAGGGAGGAAGTGAAGGGGACGGGAAGAAGTACAGTAGTGCCGTAAGTACGGCAAAGAATAGCCAAACACCGTAAGACGAAGAACGACCCATAAGTATTAGACAAGTGAGACAATACTAGGTAGAAACACAGGACACAAAGTAGAGGAGGTAGTACGTGCGTTAATAGACGGCGAAAAGTCGAACAGAACAGGTAAGAGAAGTAGAGTGTCCAAAAGTACGGGGTCACACGACGGACGTACACACACACACACACACACACACACACACACAGCCGGATGTCTGATAATGAAAGACCCCTGGATGTAGACAAATGTGATCAGTCACATTTGAGCGGAAGGGAATACCCTGTTTTACACTCCACCTTCTGAACCAATCCAATCCATTCCCAATCCCTATCCGTACACAACCATATCTACCAATCCAAGGGGGACAGGAAGAGAGTGTATGGTATTGAACAAGAAAGAAAAAAGAGGGGGTTAGGGAGGAAGGGGGGTTGGTGAAGCGATGAGGCGAAAAAGCACAGCACACCAGGGAGAGGTAGAAGTGATGGAAGGGCCACAGCTGAGGCACAGTGGGGGAGAGAGGGGAGGGAGGGGAGGGGATGGACTGACACACAAATCACGAGGTTCCTGCTGCCTGAAACGATGGCATGGTAACATTATAACACAGTGTTTGACGGATCCATGAGCTCGTCACACTTGTGCACTAACATTTTATTGGAATTAGCACTTACCCCTTGAGTAAAAAGTGCTGCCAGGTCCTGAAATGTCTTTGTTACCACCGTAAAAAAAATGCTAAGATGTGTTTTCTTCCTCGACGTAGAAACACTGGAGTAACTTAAAGATAACTTTGGGGTTTATGTTAGTTATTTGAACTTTGTTAATGCCTCTAAATGCTACAATACCCATGAGCCTCAGCCACATCACAATGGGGGAATAAAACGCTTTAGCAAATATTTGTAAAAAGGACATTAAGAAGTGGAAGGGCTATGGGAGTGACCTGACCTGACCTGGAAACAAATAATGACAATATGAAGAATGTATCCTAATGTTATCCACAATCCATTTTGCAGATTTAAACTGCTGAATGTATTATTACATTTCCTTAGAGTATTTTTAAGTGCCATTTTTAACTTCCATGTACTGTTAGTTGTTCAAAAAACATAAAATATGGCTCATCAATTAGCTGTTTCTCACCCAAATCAACATTTAGATTTGGTTTAAGTTGAACGTCTCGCAATGCAAGTTTGTGCCTTTTGATATTTTGTGAAAGCTCATCTTTGCCACTGAATATTGAACCTTGAGAGTTTTTATGCATATCCCCATCTGCTCGTCCCCTGCCGTTGTCTTTGCAGAATATGAACAGGATGTGGTGTAAAGCCGAAATAACGGCAGAGAGAGAGGGAGAGTCAGACAGGCTGAAAGGCACAGATAGAGGGAGGCTGGTAGTTTGCCAGAGGATTATCAGGCTGATTTACAGCAGATTTGCCCACACGGACAATTGGATCAAAGGCTTGATCGGGGCCAGTGGTCAGCCTAAATCTATCTGGTAGAGTGAGGGATTCAATTTCAGCTAACACTGTGAAGCTCTCCAAATCATGTCAAACACGTCTGATAATTATTACCCAACATCTGTACGGATCATGACCAAATCCTTTCCCCGGATTTAGTCTCAACGGCAGATCCGACAGCAACCAGCAAGAGTTTATTATTCTGTGAGGTGAGGCTGATCCTCTGCTTCCATTGTTCTGATTCTGGTTCTGAGTAGAGGTCATATTGCCACATGATCATTTTGGAGTAGATTGTCGCTGGATACTGCTGTTTGTTTAAATGTGTGCCTCTCTTCTTTACATTTTTATATATAGAAATGTTGGATGAACCCCTTGAGATGCACCATCTCGGTTTCAAGGGGGTCCCAACGTATTACAGACATACATGAACAAAATAACAGAAAGCAAAGCATGACAAACAGGGACAAACCATGTGCAGTCTGTTAGGTAAAATTCATGAATACAATCATTACAATTTCATAGGCAGTAGTGTCTAATAGATCAGTTTCAT
This sequence comes from Notothenia coriiceps, assembly GCF_000735185.1. Lineage (NCBI taxonomy): Eukaryota > Metazoa > Chordata > Actinopteri > Perciformes > Nototheniidae > Notothenia > Notothenia coriiceps. The sequence continues at coordinate 115,021 of NW_011371237.1, read as the reverse complement.
AAATAACAAGAGCAGATCATAATGCATGCTTCAACATACCCAATGATGCAAGGGATCTAATAGTAGCTGGTAGTGAGGTTTTCTCAATGGTGTGTTAAAACAGCCGCCATCAGATGAAAATGCCATTTTTACTACGCTTGCAAAACAACTTGCAACAGACTTGAGAATTGCCTGCGAGAGAAAATGTATCACAGTAAAACACGAAGCCCTGATTTGGTCTTGTTATAGTTCTGTTTTATCATCATCTCATCGTGCCAGAATCTCCAGTTTGAGTGCTTTCATATCACTGCGCCACATTGTGCTTCGCTTACTGTCAATCACCTCACATCCAGAAGAAAGACAATTCTCCGGCGGGACGTAATCCCTCCCGAAACATGTTGCAACACAAACACTGTCACAATCACAAATATTATCACTGCCATGGTTTTCTTTTTATTTGAGGCATCTTTTTTTAGCAGGGATACAAAGCAACATTTCAAGATTTGACAAGAAAATGAAAAGGTCTTTGGTGGAATGTAAACTGAAGGACGAATTGAACACATATCTGTAACTTCTAAATGACACCGGTATTCATTTGTATGTGAATTGCATATCATCCTTCTTTAATCTCTATAGGCCTCATGATAGAAAACACAGTTCCTTGGTTGTATCTGGTGCGTTAAATATAAAGAATAGGTTTGACAATCTTAGATAGGGAGGTGTAGAGCTGGCAAGAATGATGTCCGTGTGCTTTAACATCAATAACTATTTAAAAATAACATATATCAAAATAAAAAAAAAAACAGAGAGAAGAGCTGGGCAGAGAGAGGATGGTTTGTTCTGGAGAAACTGAAGCCACTCTTCTCCTCCCCCCTCTCCTCTCCAATCGCGGTAGTTTTTCCCAGGGGAGCCTCTAACCTGATTGGCTGCCTGTCAGGGGCAGGCGACTCGGGTCCGGGTTACTATGTTCATGCGGTGGTGTGTGTGTGTGTGTGTGTGTGTGTGTGTGTGTGTGTGTGTGTGTGTGTGTGTGTGTGTGTGTGTGTGTGTGTGTGTGTGTGTGTNCACATTTAAGGATCACGTTTTGTTCAGCCGGATAATATCCACATGTCTACCCTACTTTTATAATTTTTCTAATCATAAATCTAGTCGCCAGAAGCAAAATGCTAACGTTATGCTATAAACGAACTATAGCAGGCTCGCTGCTTCAACGTCACGCCAACTTAAAGGTCCATATTCAAACCTACAGATTAAAAAGGGTACAAGTTGAAGCGTTTGTTTGAATAGTTTGCAGGAGGCAGGTACTTGCTTTCAAGCAGAACACGGCTAACAAACTTAGCGGGAGTGTTTACGAGTTCGGTGTACTACGTAAAACGGCCTGGACAACTTCTGTAGTCCTATTCAGCCACTTGTTAACAACCATCGTTTTTCAGACTCGTAAACTCTTCAAAAATCACCAGTGGGGTCACTGCTGATGTATTTAATGTCGTAGAANGGAGATTATCCGGCTGAACAAGACGTGATCCGTCTCTTAAATGTGTTTCAACCACAGACCTTATTTCCAGCTATTTTCCAAAATCCTATGGAGAAATTGCATTGCTGTTTGTCGAAGGAACCGGACGTGGTAAAAATGCTAACTTACTTCCGGGTTTTAGGACGCGTCACTGCGGTTACCTCAGCCTATGGCGTTTAGTTGGCCTCCATTGTCCAGCAATAGGTTGGACATTTGAAAGATAAGTATGGGAGCTGGAAAAGTAGGGAAAAGGGCAACAATGGAGGAGGGGAGAGATGATGAAAAAAAAGAGAGCGCTTTTGTTCACTGTTATTTTACGGCTCACAATGACCTCAGTGTCTGACAAGTGTCGTGGGAGAGAGGGATGAGCGGAGTTAGAGGCAGAAGTGACAGATGATGCAAACGATAAATAATCCCAGTAGAGGGAGTTGAGAGGGGGAATAATGGAAAGGATGCAGAGGAGGAGTGGGAAGTCAATTATGCGGGGAATAGTGTATGTCAGAAATGTGTGGCCTCCTGAAAATGCACGTGATCGCAGTGAAACATCCCATGATGACATTTAATCGAGATTTATGGGAATAAATTGCATGTAATTATTTAGATTCCCCATCTGGGGTAATCATGCTGCATATTCCTTCCACTTGTTTGATTCTGCCCACATACAAATTGTACTTAAATGCAATACATTTGCACCCTCTCACATACTTGCGGACTCACACTCTCGTGCGTAAGTATCACAAAGGCACACTTGTCTCCCCTGCCTCCCTCTGTGTGTGTCCTGGCCTGGTGAACACACAGTAACTCACTCATGTTTGTGACAGTAGAAGTTGACACCCTTCCCATGAGCATCTTGTCACGATGAATGGCCCTCGGCACAATGAGAGATCGGCCCCTCACTTGGCCTGTCCTTCCGCTAACTGCATCCCTGCCGATACTCAGGACCCCTCGCCTAAACCCTTTCTCCATTCCTTGAGTTGAATTCAAATCATGCAGCCTGCTTGATGAATCCATTGTTACCAAAGCACTTCACAGGGAGAGCTAAATGCGGGCTGAATTAATGGGGGCTCAGGACCAAATAGCTTTCAAAAGGCAGCTCCTCTTCAGCCTCTCTCATTGCTCATGTTCATCCTTAGCTCTGCTTCGTTGTGCTTTCTTTCTTTCTTGTGTACCGTGTCTCCCACCACTCGTTCTGTTTTTGTTCTCCTCCCCCTAGGGTTTGGATAAATAATCTTTCTACCTCTTCCTTGTGTCTGATGAAGATTCCCTCCATCTCTCTCTGACGCCTTTCATCTTTTCTGTGTTTTTATTTCTCTCCCACAGCCTCCCTCTCTCTGTCTCTCTGTGCTTTCCTTTCCTCGATCTGTCATCGCAGATTACCTCTCCTCGGTCTCACCTTGTCAGCAGTGCTCTGTCTCTGTTAGGATATCTCCTTCAACAACCTCCATCTCTATTTGCATGCTCTTTTTCTTTGCTTCTCATACTCATCGGCCACTCCATACAATTCACACACACTCGCTGGCATGCACACACACATCTTAAGATCCTGACACGAAGCAGCGGGGGGTTGATCTCTTTGGGATCATTTTGGCCCTGGGGTTGTGACATTATCAAAGTGCTCTCTTCAATGTAGAACCCCTGTGTTGATGTGTGTGTCCATGCTATGACACCACGCAGGGATGTTAGCTATTATATTTGCATTAGATTCCAGTGTATTAGAGTATGTCCTTGAGTGCTTTCATACAGCGTGGAATACCATCAGCCTTTTCTTTACATTTCATCTGTGTGTGGCTATTATGTGTCTGTCCTTGTGCTCCAATATAGGAGTCATCAATTTGAATTGTGGTTCCCTCTTTGTGTGTGTGTGTGTGTGTGTGTGTGTGTGTGTGTGTGTGTGTGTGTGTGTGTGTGTGTGTGTGTGTGAGAATCAGTATGATAGCCTCCTGCAGGCAGAGCAGTGTAATGACTGTTATTAACCAACCAGTGTTAACTTAGGTCGTTTAACTGGAACCCGTCCATCTATCACCCGCACGCGCACGCACTCACACGCACATACATAGAACGGAAACTGTGTATAAGCGTGCAGGCCCCACATAGAGCTTTATTAGGCCTGTTTGTGAGTGCTGCAGCTTAATTTAGCCCCCTGCTGGGGGTGTTATTCTCTTCATTAAAATTACCAACAGGTGTACTGGGATGCTCACATATAAAATGCCTGATAGCAGCAGTGTTAAACACATTAGTCATGCCAGTTGGGGTCCAATTCTTCTTGTGGTGAGTCTTCTAAAAGGTCTCTAATTCCCCAAGTTCCCTCGAGCTACTCCACCACGTGCCGTTGAAGTGCAGCTGAATGAAGAGGTGAAATCTGGATGTATTTGTTTTCTAAAGAGGAGAGGTGTATGAAATTCAGGCTGGTTAATTGCTCCGAGCTACTTGTGCTAATTTGGTTGATCCCTTGGCTGCGGCTTTGCAGACTCTCAGTCCAATAGAGGGATGTGTGTGTATATGCGTGTTTGTGTGCATGTGTGTTGACTTAACTGTACACCGCACTGTGCACTGTTGGCTTGTTAAAGCAGTTTGAGCCAGTATTTGCTTGTTAAAGGCAAACAGCACCCAGTAGCCCGCCCCACAATTAACGAGGGAAAGAAAATCTCTTCCATGGATTGATAAATGTTTTCTTTCAATTTTGCTCAAGAGAGCTAAACTCTCGACCATTGATCCACTGAGGGCCCAGTGTGACGTGTGAAGGTAGGCGGAAGACATTTGACAGCTTTTCACATGAATTGTAATCATTAAACTCCTAATAATCAACCAAAGTCCAGTTGAAAAACAAATGGTTGGTTTGGAGACATTAGCCTTCGAGGTCTGCCAAGAGTGCATAATTGCAAACCTCTCTTCTTATTAAAAGTATGGTTTTAATATATATTCCTGGACTTCGAGTCGTGGCTGAACCTGTTTCTGTGGTCCTGCCTGATTCTCATCATACTACTTCCCTGATGGCTCCCACAGGATTGTTGACATCCTCGT
>NW_011371237.1:95577-110409 GCF_000735185.1 Notothenia coriiceps | reverse complement strand
GTGTGCCTTGGCAGATCCCTCCTCTGTTGCTCTCCCTGAGGTTTCTCCCATGTTCCCCTTTAAACTGTGGGGTTTTCTCTGGAAGTTTTTCCTTGTACGATGTGAGGGTCTAAGGACAGAGGGTGTCGTTTTCTCATACTGATATTCTGCACAAACTGTGCTGTTGTATTTGTTGTAAGGTGTCCTTATTGTAAAGTATTTTTACTGTATGTACAGCACTTTGGCTCGACCATAAATCGTTTTAAAAATGTGCTAAATAAAACTTGATTTAATTTGATAAACATTTCTACCTAATTACACCCATGCTGTTCTTCTAACAGACTGGTGTGTGTTTGTATTTGGGCAGGTGAATTGCTCAGTCCAGTTTAGGAGAGCAATCATACTTATAACTTAAGGCAGTGGTGGAGTATTGTAAATGAATAATCAGAGCCTGAGGGTCGTTAGGGCTGGAGGACGAGGAGAAGAGTGAAGAGGAGGAAAGGGCTCATGAATAAAAACAACGCAGTGTCAGGGTCACTTGTGTGGAGGCAGTGATGGGCACCTTTAACATGCCAACTGTTTAGTACAGTACTGATGTATGTGGGCAGGGTGGCAGGTGGATAAATAAATAGAGTGGTGCAGGGATGACGTATTTACCCAGAAGTAAGCTGCGCATGGGTTCCCTCAACAGAAAAGCAACGGGATTTCTCCATAGGATTTTGGAAAATAGCTCGAAATAAGGTCTGAGGAAAACAAACCTGTTTGATAAATGCACGTTTTGTTCAGCCGGATAATATCCACATCTCTACCCTACTTTTATAATTTTCGAATCATAAATCTAATCGCCAGAAGCAAAATGCTAACCATATGCTATAAACGAACTACAGCAGGCTCGCACGACTTCAACGTCACGCCAACTTAAGATCCAAAATACAGATTCAAAATGGTACAAGTTCAAGCTTTTGTTTTAACAGTTTGCAGGAGCGTGGGTACTTGCTTTCAAGCAGAACAGGGAAAACAAACTTAGCGGGAGTGTTTACGTGTTCGGCTTAATGACGTCCTCGACAACTTCTGTAGTCCTATTCAGCCACTTGTTAACAACCAGTGGGGTCACTGCTGATGTATTTAATGTCGTAGAACAAAACGTGATCTGTCTCTTAAATGTGTTTCAACCACAGACCTTATTTCCAGCTATTTTCCAAAATCCTATGGAGAAATCCCGTTGGCTCTGAGACGAGGGAACAGGATGTGGGAAAATGCTAACTCACTTCCGGGTTTTAGAACTCGTCACTGCACCACCCTATATGCTGCATTTACTACCTTTAGCTATTCGGTGTCGGCAAAAGAAACTTTGAACACAAAGAATGTCACCCTTGTTATTCTCCTTGGAGGAAACATGAAAATAGAAAAATTCCAAAGCCTCAAAAACAACAAGAATGGACGGAAAGGAATCAAATCAAAAGCCATGAGACACTTTCTTGCTCCTGGACCTGAGACAACAGTGGCAGAAAAGACAGATGGCAGAAAAGAGAGCGCGGTTATATAGCCTGAAGAAAAAGTGATAAACTTTTTCTGATCCAATAAATCACTCTTTCTTTTTCTACCAGCAATCATCACTTTAATCCATTTAGCAAGCATTGCCTCCTAAATCACAATTAGTAGCCACATCACGTGTGACAATGATGAGATAGTCATTTGTCTGCATTGATCATCATTTGTCTGAAAGGATCATTTAAATGTGATGCGGGAAGCTAAAATGTGGGTGGATGCTCAAGGACTGTTTGATTTTCAGAGCACAAAGCAATAAAAAAGCAATTATGTAAATGCTATGATTAAACAGAAAACATGTCAAACATATATAATATAGATATTTATACAGTAAGCGAGATTTAAAGGCTTTCATCTGCAAATAAAACCTCAGTTAATTATTTTTCTGAAAAATATCAGTTAAATGATGGAGAGAAATCTGTAAAAAAAATGGATGTACTAATTGATATTGAGAGTCAATTGGCAGCGAGACAAAAAAGGAGACAAAGACGTAACATGAGGACGAATGGTGTCAGAGTCACCTTGCAGAAACAGGAAGTGAGTGTCTCTGCGAGGTTCAAGTCCGACCAAAGAGAGGAGGAGGACGGGGTTGGAGACAATAATAGAAAGACTGATGAAAGAGGAGGAGCGTTTAGAGAAGAGCTTTGACAGATTGTCATTAAGAAGGACAGCTGCCTTTTTCTGCAGTGATTTATAATCCACACACACACACACACACACACACACACACACACACACACACACACACACACACACACACACACACACAGAGAAACTCGCTTCACAATTCCATTTTTCACTTGTGCTCCTAACATTGAGATCTCAAGTTCAAATGAAAAGCCACAATCTAATTTAATAACATGTTCAGTCAACATACACTTAACAAAGCAATAAATACAAATCTTGGAAAATATGAGAGAAGCGGGGGATTTTAATTTCACAGTGCTCTGCAGCTGCTGTTGTTTACAATGCAGAGGAACCAGTCATGTTCAGAATGTAGTCACAATTCATTTCATTAGAAACAGGATATGTGAACTGTTACCGTAATTATTGGACCTAAAAAAGACACCACGAATGGAAAAGACAAGGGCAGCTTCAGGATCAAGTGAAAATGTGTTGTTCTTCATCTTACTGTGGGATTACAAGAGAGACCAATTCATTTGAATCAACACAACTGTCTATCTTCTGTAAAACCCACATTTGTTTTCATGCCGTGCTGCGTAGAAGTTGTTATTGATCCTCTCCATAGTGACTATAAAAGGTGTGTTTATAACATGAGAGGAACAGTTTAGTGGTGTGTTTGCTTACAAATGAAATGAACAGATGCATGTGGACATGTGTAAACACAAAAGTGCTTGTGGTGGCACAAACTTGGAGTAAGAAACAACAAAAATGTAAACATTTGAGCCAAAATGTGCACTTATCCTGGGAATCTCCTTCATAAACGTGTGGAGACGAGAGGGGGAAAGAGAGAAACTGAAGGGGGGATGAGAGAAAGAACTGGAGCTCCCAATGAGATCTGGAATCCGACATTCAGAGATGCTTCTGTAGTCTCTTGCTTCGAGCTTTGTAAAGAAATCTATTTTCATGGATTTAAAAAGCGGTTTGAATTTGGGCAAAAAGACACATTCCAAAAATCTCTCTAAAACACCTGTGTCAATGTGGACTACTCCTGAGCCAATTCAAGAAGTTATGTTCATCCAAGCAACTAGTGTAGTTGCATCCAAAGAACGAAAGCGTACATGTCAGCATGTGTCACCCCGCTTCAATTACGTAAGGAAACAGGATCTGTGGAAACACATTGAGGTAAATTACTAAAAATAATAACTTTAGCACTTAATTTGACTAAATAAAACTTCCAAAGCCTCATTAGCCTTGCTGAAATCCAGAGATTGCTTCACGGACATACGGTGGAGATTGCATTAAGATAGAAATATCTAAACCCAACCGCAAATGCACACATATACTCATGTCACTGTGTCCACAACCGTGCACACCCCATCACAGAGTCAGACAGGCGTGAACAAACTAATTGAACACACTCTCTTCCTCTGACTCCTGCAAGTCCATATAAGAGTGAATAATCGAGCTGACATACCTACAGTGTATTAACATACTGTAGCTTTAATATGCACGGAGAGGGAAAACAGAGCAGGATGAAGGATGGTGAGGGAGAGGGAGACAGCGATGGGGGGGGGGAGAAATCAGATGAAAAACAGAGGAATGGGAACAACTGAGAGGGAGAGAATGAAAGGCATGGAAGTGGGGGAGATAGAAGTGTGTGAGTGATAGGGAAGCAGTGGAGCAAATCAAAGTAAAATTAAGTGCATTTACATATTTAGATGAGCGCTTCAAGTCAGCCTGTCTAATTATTTCATCTCCATTTTTCATTTGCACGCTGCTCAATCCAGAAGCAGCAGGCCGTGAGGAAAGTTTCCCCCCCCACACCCCCCACACACCACCATTACTTTATCACACTCACACTTGTCCCCTCTCACTCTCCAACCCCTTGCAGCAGCCTTTCGTTATCCGGGTCATTACCATACGCTTTTTGTCCATTCGCACTTGTTCTGCATATCTCCCTTACCTCTCCTGCTCCTGCTGTCTCTCCCCATGTTTTATGCATACACCAAAACCGCCCCACGTGTGTCCAGAAATGGGTGTGCGTGAAGGTTCACTGCTAATGCCCTTTCTACCACCATGTTTTATGCATTGTGTTGTCCTGGCGGAGATAACTATGTGTTTGTCAGTGTCCACTGTGTGTGTGTGTGTGTGTGTGTGTGTGTGTGTGTGTGTGTGTGTGTGTGTGTGTGTGTGTGTGTGTGTGTGTGTGTGTGTGTGTGTGTGTGTGCGGCGACCCACTGTTAAACCTTTCAAATTAGCATGAACCATGTCAGGAGCAGCCAAGCCACGTTAACCTTCTATCACTGATTTCCCCCCTTCTCTTTATGCCATTCTTCACACTCCATAAATCTGTCTCTCTCCTCGTTCTCACACTCTTCCCTTCCCTCCTCACCTCTGTCTCCTTCCCTCTCCCTGCTGCTTATCACTTTGTTTGCATCTTCATTCTCTCTCCATTACTTCCCCTTGTTCCTATAAATGTCCCCCTCCTTCTACACCCACACTCATCAGCACAATCTATTAGCTTGTGTGTGTGTGTGTGTGTGTTTTTGTTTATGTGAGCCTCTTTGCTCGAGGTGTGTTTAGGCCGAATCCTGTGTGTTTTCCAGCAATCGTTTGTGTGCAAGAGGGTGTCTGTGTTTGTGGGGCACGTACTTCAGTGTGAGCGTGCACACACATGCATGCGCGTGTGTCTGCTGGCATAAAAGGTTGTTATGTGCTTTAGGTGTTAATTGGCTGAGGAGCTTCGTTAATATTCTCCTTGCGAGCCTGCTCGTCAGGAACAGAGCCGGCAAACTGATGAGTGTGTGATTTTCCTCCAGAGAGAGAGAGAAAGAAAGAAAGGGGGAAAGAGTAACAAGAGTGACTTCAGTTCAAAGACCCTCTGTAAGGTCAGAGTGAAAGAAGAGTAGAGCAAGAATTAGGAAAAAGCAGCAGAGGCGGGGAGACAGGAGGGAAAGGAGGGGTTAGCAACAGACATGGAGGGAGGGGGGAAAGAGAGATGTGATAACAAGCCATAAAGGGTTCCATTGAGGCACTGGGTGAAAGGAAAGATGATATCATGCGAGGGAGAAATTATCCTTTTGTTAGGCGTTTGTGAATTGGCAGAATGGGGGCAAGGCAATTGGCAGAGAACCCCTCCCCCCCCCAGCGAGGTGGCCCCCCCCCCCAGCGAGGTGGCACCCACACTAAGCTACGACAACACACTGCTAACCTGCTTCCTCTACACCTAACTGTACAAGCCTTCCTCCTCCATCAAACACAAGAAGCTGCTGCCTTGACAAGTTGATCTGCACATCAATTACACATCCACCTGGAAAGGAAAGAGCAAGATGTTGAACGGGTGCATATATATATATATATATAGGCACAGTCGCACAACAGCGAACAAAAGAGCCCTCCAAGCGTGCAACTCAACCACAGGGAGCAGAAAGATAGAGACATGCACCGCGGCGGAGGAAACAGTGAGTGGAGAGTCTTGGCCTGTCACTGGGAGGTATGATGACACACAGATAATGGGTGTTGCTCCCAGCAGGTCGCTGTGAAGCATGTGGCTCGCAGCACACACAGAAACACTCATTAGGAGGCTCATGCTGTACCTTCTCTACTTGGCAGGTAACACTGTTTGCATTTATCTTACTGAATAAGGGATGACTGAGCTTAGCGTTCTGTTGTATCCCAATGGGGGGCATTGCATGGTTCTGCATAATGTAATATGCCTGTAATGCCTTCTCATACATGTCTTTATAGGAATGCATGTATGAGAATAGCAAGACTACAGTGTCATGTCTGCATTACAAAGCTTTCAGCCTTGTCGGTCTATATGCTTAGCCTAACACCTCGTTTCCTGCTGTTCTCTTTATCTTGGCGAATGACGATACCTGCAGCTACCTATAATCACTGACTGCTAGTGCGACAGATGTTATTCACCCTAGCAATAACTTTCTTGGAGCCCTTTTCCCACATAAGCTGGCCCCTGCAGCAGTATCTACCCATGTTTTGTTATTTTCTGTTCAAACTAAAAAGCACACTGTCAATGATTTTGCCCCTGATGTGTCGCAGTGGCTTTGACTCAATATCATTCCTGCTGTGCTCCGCATTAGTCATTCACAATTCAACCCTGTCAAAATACATATACTAATTTGCTTTGCCAATTACGTTTTGTGGGGAAAGTAATTGCTGTGGTGATTACATTTAGTGGCAGTGTTTTCCAGTCCAGGAGGTTTGACTGTCTTAAACAGCACAGAAGTCACATGGGGGAAGGTAGGGTAGACGGTTGCAGAGCAGAGGGACTTTGACACATGGAGATGAGGGTTTTAGTTCTGTTGAGAAAATGTGATTTGATTTTGTGGTATATGAATAGCTTTAATATAAATCTGATTGCATGCCAGGAAAGAAATAAGCTCATTTGTGCCAAGTTGGTTGATTTCCAGACACTTCTTTGTTTGAACAATTAGCAGGAGTTATGTTTTTGACCTGAAAGTGTCAAAACATTTCCCCCACTGGCACAAAAGAGGAAGATTCCCCAGCATTGGATGTGAGGAGACAAATTGCACCTCTTACTCACATTATGTGTGGCCCCAAGACGGAAACATTTCAGTTTTTTCTTCAGGATGAAATCATGTTTCACATATCTGGTGTTTACTGAATATCTAATAAAGCAAATTCATGATAGTTCAACGAAAAGCATTTATATTTAAGCATTGAGCTTTAATTAGCTCCTTTAACTTCAATAGCGTCCTCCTTGAACAGAACTGTCACATGAGAGTGTTTTGTTCTGATACGCCTGCTTGATTATTTTCCAGGCTTGAAAAAAACAACTAGAATTGTCCCCTTAACTGCACAGTTAATGCAGGGTAAATGTGTATTGGGGATGAGCCTAATAGGATGTCCACAATGGGTATTATGGCAGCTTAATTGTCTTTTCTTCCACACTGTAAAACCAGTGAAGGGACGCTGCCAAGCCTCCTAGTTTCCTGTAGAAAAAGGTGGTATGTACTTATAACACACTGCCTGCTTATATATTCACATCCAAACAATGTGATTTCTTAGCAATTCAAATTTCTGTTTGGGATTCTTGTTATCCTGTCATGATGTGACATATTGACTTGTATTTATTTGCCATGCTCCACTGTGAACAGACTGTGGAAAATAAAGAAAATCAAAACTTTGTAATCCTGTGTGGTGTGAAGGAAGACGATTGGTGTCAGCCCGAAATGTACCCAAATGATTCTGCCACATTGATCCCTGTGCCCAGGAGCATGAGGTGAACAGGAAGTAGCCCGAGCCCAGCCTTTAGAAAATGCAGTCACTGATAGTGTTCATAGATCGAGGAGCTGTGACTTTTCTAATTAGAGAGTTCAGAGCGAACCCAGTTGGATTAGCTTGGCTCTAGGCCAGCTATTAACACCCAGTCAGACAAACAAGAAATCAGAAAGAAGAGAGGGGAAGGAGAGCAGAAAGCCAAGGAGGGGCTGCACATACCAATCGTTATGTGAGTGCACTTAAACCAGGGTCAAAATACTTGTTGTTGTAAGAAAAGGTGGCTTATAATTTGGTAGTTCTAATGTTCTCCTTATAGTGTGTCCAAAATCAAGAACATTGTTTTTTCAGTATCTTGATTACACTGAGAGACAATGAGGACATTACATTTAGCTTTATCCAAAGCAACTTACAATTACCAATTACAGGGATATTCTCCCTGGAGTAACTAAGGGCTAAGTGCCTTACTCAAGGGCACACTAGTGGTGGTGTTCCTGGTGGGATTTGAACTCACAACTTTCCGATCTTCAGCCCACCTCACTATCCATTAGACCACCACTATCCCCTGTGAAATTAATACATTCCTGTAAGTGTTCAAACTGTGTGGTAGTCTGGGACTTAGTGGCAGACTAATAAAACCAACGTTATGAAAGAAAACTTTTAACTACTGTTTGAATTGAACTCGTGATATACACAATCTATATTCATGCCCATTTATATGCATGAGTCGCCATGCCCACGTTAATTTAACCACACTAAATACTTGGATGTTCACTTGTGCTGAAACACCCTGGAGGACATGTTCATTTGATTTATCTTTACCTTTCAGGAACATCTGCCCTCTTTCCCTCTTTGCCAACTAATAAACCCTCAAGATTGCCGCCTACACAGACACATATACATATAACCCCCACAACACTCGAACGCACACACTAACACACACATTCTCCCAACCCACTCGCCCGCACAACCTCAAGGGAGACATACGTAATAAATTCGACACTTCCGCTTACCCAAGAAGCGCCTTAAGGACAAAGAGAAATTTAATCTTGGATAAGCCTCCCGATAGAATCTCTGCATTAGCCCTCTGCTGCTGGTTCACAGCTATCCCATCAACCCGCGTACCTCCCACATCTTGGCCCGATTCCCTCGCATCTCTCCGCCTCTACCCTGCTTGTTTATTTTTTCCGTTCAAATTTCCTCTCCTCCTTTACGACTCTCAAACACCACTTTTCACTTTCCTCTCCTTTGTCCTTCGTCTTTAGTTGCACTTTGCACTTTGACTATCTTCTCCCCCTTCTTTTCCATTCTTTCCCAGCAGCCTCCATCCCTCCCATTTATTCTCAGCTGGGGAACATACTGTATATATCTATATTTCTGTTCCTCTCCCATGTCGGAGCGCTTTAATACCAATGGTATTAAATGCTGGCACGACCTCCTTGGCATTCTTAAGCAGGCAGGGATCCTTGTAAGGCTGTTTGAGTGCTTAATATTTTCAGCACGCCGCTGACTTAAGCCCCTTAAGTGCTTTGGCAACACTTATTCCACGGTGGCACCAATGAAGCCCATTAAAAATGTGATTTGGATGAGACAGAGCGAGAAAAAGAGACAGAGAGAGAGAGAGAGAGGAAGAGAGGATGGGGGACACAATTTGCTATTACCTCCCTTCCTTCCGCACACACTGCGACAAAAACAAATACACCCATCAGGGGGTAGCCCACACAGGGACTCTGACACACAACTACACACACACACACACACACACACACACACACACACTACTCGACGCGACGACACGTACTACTACTACTACTACTCTACTACGACGTACACACTACTACTTCTTCTACTACACACACACACACACACACACACACACACACACACACACACTACTACACACACACACACACGACGACGAGACGACGACGACGACGACGACGACGACGACGACGACGACGACGACGAACGAACGAACGAACGAACGAACGAACGAACGAACGAACGAACGAACGAACGAACGACGACGACGACGACGACGACACACACACACACACACACACACACACACACACACACGACGACTCTGACACACAACTACACACACACACACACACACACACACACACACACACACACACACACACACACACACACACACACACACACACACACACACACACATTCGCCAGTAGTGCGATGTTTTCTTGTGTTTTTCTTTAGGTCTGTAATTATGCCCTTTGTTACTCGATAAAGCACTTTGTGATGACCCTATTTGGTTAAAAGCGCTTGATAAATAAATTGACTTTATTTGACTTGATAATAGGGAGCAGCATGTTTCAAATTGAATGCACAAAGATGTTTGTAAATACAGCGTGTGGAAGATTAGGACTCATAGTTTATGATCAGTTGATTAAGAACAAGCAGAGGCGCAATTACCATAGCAAGAGTGTGTTGCCTTTCACATTTTACAGGACAATGAAAGTCACAGACACAGAGTCTACTGTCGTTAGCCTCCACCATTGGCTTTGTATTGCCACTTTTATTGCCAATAGCAGTAATGTTACTACATGTGGCAATGATCACAAACAAAGGAGTGTGGGGATGCAAAATATACTGACAGGTTGGTCTAGCTCTTAGCAATGATTTCTGTTTCATCAGTGTAAAAATATGGAGGTGGTATATTTTATTGAGCCAGGTTCACATCAGCATAATTCATAACACAGTCGCGTTCATTTTCGCTGTATCCACTTCCACTTTGAATTACAAATGTCACACATAAATATGTACAAAGTCCTTGTCAGCAGACAGCCGCGCGCATCCCTACAGCCGTAAAAATGGCCGTTTAGCATAAAGAGCACTGTGATGCCTCTGTGTGCGCCTGCATGGATAAATTAATGGGCAGTAGCAAGTGAAAAGGGCCAAACAGACAGCTAAATGTACACTCTGCTTCAGTCAGCACTGGACAGACGAGCACATTCAGGGACACACGCCGCCACTGTTTGTTGACCTGAAAGAGGACCATTGTCACTGCTTCCAACCACACACACACTCATCTCTAACCTTCACAAAATAGTATGCAAAATATGCAGACACTGATCCCACATTGACACACACACACATACTAAGCAAGGGGAGGGTGGCCAGGGTTATATAAACAAGTGTCAGACAGAAAACGGATAGACAGACGGATGTGATCAACACACTACCACATTTGGGATTATAGCGATTTTTATAGATCAACAGGAAAGAATCGAAGCGAAAGGAGAACAAACTTTAAGGAACTAACAAACCTGCACGGATTGACGGGAGGACTGGAGGAAGCGGAGAGAGGAAGAGGGCAGAATGGATAAACCAAACACAATTTGAGGGGTGAATTTGAACAACTGACTTTTTTTTTTGCAGTCGGTCTGCTGCCAGGCCTCAGACCTGCTAGGATCGAGTTGCTGGTGTTCACCAACCCACAGTCATTTTCTCAGCGCCAGCCAGTTGACCGGTGAAGTCAGCGCTGTAGGGAAGATTGGCGATGATCCACTTTCTGCCTCGCCAGAAGTGTCGGGGCCATCGCCGTTAGAGCTCCTTGTGTTTGCAGTGGCTCAGACAGTGAGAGTGTGTAGTAATCCTAAAGATGACACCCGCACTTTATTCCATCAGATAGCGCTCAGTGAAGTGTGCGGTGAAGCTCATCACGCTTTGTCTCTTCACTACAAACACACATATTTAACAAATATACAAACACACCGACGATGCATTGGATCCTGACAATCAGAGGAGCTCTGTCCGGACCTTAAACACAGCAGACTTTCAGATCAGTGTGTATGAGTGTGTGTGTATCTGGAGGGCACCCGGTGGAGCATGTTTGAAAGGTAGAGTAAGGCAGGTTGATGCTGCGCGAATACACTTTTTGATAGGCTGTGATTATTCTGAGTAGTCTAGAATTACCATGTCAAATCACTGTCCATTTACGCTACAGTGTGTACATGATAGCGTATCAAAAGAGTTCTCTCATTCAAGCGAATAATGGTAGATACCTTGTGTGAGTAATGCGCAAGTCTCTGGGGTAAAGTAGCAGACTGAAATGTGTAATATTTGAAACTAAAGCGTCTGACTGCTGTGTGTTCCTAGCAGGTTGGTTATTCTACACAGGGCCAGCATTTCCACTCTCTGTCTTTATAGAGCAGTACTCGAGCTCAATGGATTTTATTTAACCTTAGCTATCTCCAGATGGGTTGTAGTGAGATAGTGTTTCTCTCCAGAGGCCTGGCTGGTTTGGTTATAGCTCAAAGGGAACATTGACTCCTGCCCGCCGATTTGTCGAGTGAGAAGTGCGGGAAACCCTGTTTTACTATTCAATACAATACAATGTCTTCAAGGGTTAACAATGTTGCCCTATATTTCTCTGTCTCTCCTTGAGGGCATGGCAATGTAGGTAGATAGCTCTGTTTCAAAAGTTAGCACTCAGTCAACATCAGTAGAAATACACTTGACTCAGCCTGTATCCGACTGAAATATTGTATTATTGATGTTTTCTTTTCCTTAGAGCAGTGCGGTTTGACCTACACGAGACAAGCAGTCTGTTGTTGTGGTTAATTGTGTGGCTGATGTGAAGGGCGCTGAACTAGCTTAGCTCCAACTTTGACACTGCAGCGTAGCCCACACTTACTGATGAGCTAATTAAGTTGTCCTTCATTTGGTTAAAAATCACAGCTGACATAACTGAATTCCCTCTCTGGTATAGAGCATAGTATTTCATGTCTGCTTTGATCACATTTGGCATTGGTTTTTGTGGTTTATTGATCTGAGGCACCAGTCTCAGGAGGCTCAGAGCACTGTGGTAGAAAAATAGGTAGCCTAGCAGTGTTTGCTTTGTTTTTGTTTTGCTTTGATGGAACTGAGCAGCTTCTGCACTGTATTGGTTTAAGACAATTCATGTCAGTTATTTCTAAGCAGCACAAGGTGCTAAAGTCAACAGTGGTACTCTCTGTTTCTCTATGCTTTTCACTGTGTGCATTGTGATACAGTGTCTAAATCGCTAGCTCTGTTAGCGCCCTGAGCGCTAGCCAAGTGTCTAGTGGATAGCGTGCAAGCCCTGGCTACAGTTCATTTATTTGTGACTTAGCATCTAAAGCAGTTTCTTTGCATGTGTTGTGTTCCAGTTAGCACATAAGAGTCCTTTCTTTAAGTGTCCTCAAACAACAACTTCTGTCTGATTGTAATGCAGTAAAACCGGGCAGTTAGCCTGTGCACGTGTCTGCAGCATCACAGTTGAGGACATACACAGTGTTAGTGTGTGTGTGTGTGTGTTTGTTTGTGGACTAGCTTGTCTTTAGCAGTGCATGCAGGGTCACAGAGGAGCCATTGATCAAACGTGCACATCCACACACACACTCAAACATACACACACAGCTTCTAAATACACAATGAAGCCTGTCCGGAGCTCTGTCCTCTGTCGCCTCCTCCCTACACCCTTCTCTCCGGCCCTATGCAGCCTGGTCCTGGTCCTGCTCTGCCTTACTCGTAAGTCATGCACGCATCAACAAACACATGTGCACACCTATACAGATTTAATGAGTCGTGCAGTATCGATTCTAAAAGTGTCATCAAACCCCAAATAAGTCAGGGAGAACAAGCACATATTGTAATGTTCACATGCACACACTCGTGTCATATTACAGCAAGGAAGTAGCAATTTAGTGTTTGTAAGCTCCTTGTTCTTTTTAATTTAAACTCCCTGCAGATATATCTCTAAGTGTTGTAATACGATGCCTCCGTTATATAAAAAAGAGCACATCTGTGTATAAGCTACTCCCGTAATTGGTGTAAATTGATACAGAATGAGATCCAGTGAATGCCAAGCACGTGACCAAGGGAGGAAAAGCTTGGGACGCATTGACGAAATTAGAGCTTCAAATGCTGATAATTAAGTTAGAATTGGTCATTAAGACTAAGAAAAGAGAGAATTGGAAGACAGGAGCATATGCCCAGGAGGTGGTGATATCGGGGAATGGACCAAAAAGCAGTTGCGAATGAAAACAGAGAGTAAGAGATAGCTACTGTGAAACCTTTTTCTCAGCCCTCGTTTGAAGAACATCATAAAAGAAAGTTGAACCCCAGCGGGAGAGATAATGAACGAAATGGAGTGGTTGTCGAAGAGAAAGAGAATGGGTGAATGCAAGACACCAGTATATAATGAAAGAGAGAAAGACAGACACTAAGGAAAGAATGATCTGGTAATATAGAAACTTGCACTGTAGATGTGAGGGAGCAGCGGAGGCAGCAAAAGAGAAATATCGAGACAGAGATGGAGAACAACGCCGTCTCTGTGTGTGCAAGAAAGACAGAGATGGAGAGGAAGGATACGGAGATAAAACAACAGACTGGGTCTCAAATAAAAAACTACATTAGGTCGAGATATGAAACCAAGAGTCATAAGAATGATTGAAGACAAGGAAGAGATAGAGAGAAAAAGTGTTACATGAGTCTAGTACGATCAGAGGCAGAGTTGCTATTAATACTTCCTGTCATTACTATTATTTTGCATCGAATACAGGGAGATGTTTTTTTTCCCTCTGCTCATTGGTAAACAAGTGCTGTGCTGCTGTGCACAGTACCTCCCCTTCTGTGCCAGCCAAAATCTCAATTTTTCGTTTGCATATTAGATCAACAGGACATTGTGTTTTGTGGGATGTTTAGGGGGATGCTGTGCGGGGGTGACAATGGGGGAGTGAGGGATACAGAGAAAGAATGAGTCTGTGTTTTGGCAGTCAGCGTGGTTATGTAATTCATGCCAGTAGTTTTTGTGTGCACATCAACTCCCATTCAACACAGAATCACACACACTTTTGCTTATGAGTGCAGTGCACGCACATGCCCGTACATTTCCTCCCTCCCATACACACATTCATTGGCATCACACACAGATACACACGAAAGGGAAGGAAGCCATGTGGTGGATTTTGAAGGGGGTGTTAAGACCAGTTCCTTTGGCTGTGGTGAATCCCTAGTGGGGTAGCCGTCGCGTAATAGCCCTGTAAATTTCCTTTAAGCCGCTGTTGGGGTGTTTGTGGTGGCCATTGTTGCACTGTTGTTGGGGCTGTGACAGACCCAGGCCATAAAAGGCTTCACAGTAGATAGAGCGAACTGTCAGGAGAGAAAATAGAAACTGGGAGACAGGAAATGGAAGGAATGAGAGGTGATGATAGTGGTTGGTGAAGGGTAAGAAGAGGTGAACAAGAGAGCAGAATAAGTAATGGGATGGGTGGACAAGAGGAAAGGAGAGCGCTCAGGGAGATGCAATGCAGCGCGAAAGGAGAGACGAGGGGACGCACTGAGAGAGGGACGAGGTGATTGAAATACACCAAAGGGCCATAGAGACATAAAGATGCGAAGGTCAAAACAAGCAATGCTGCAGCGGGGAGGGGG
>NW_011371237.1:78763-95571 GCF_000735185.1 Notothenia coriiceps | reverse complement strand
GGGGGGGGGGTTGAAAGGAAAAAGGGGGATGAGAGGAAGAAGGTTTGTAATGCTGAGGATGGAGGAAGTGTGACTGGGAAGCAGAGTCAAGAGTGTTTAAAAAAAGATGTGAAATATGAAAAATGAATGAACGTAAATGTTTCTAATGAGAGGTCAAGTGTGACCAGGGATTACGCTCAATGTATCGGTGGGCGATGGAGAGAGGGGGAGGTTCCTGACGAATGGGGAGAAAGATTATCAAAGAACACAGACGGAGAGAGGAAGTTGAGAGAGAGCTTTATAACTTGCAATAAAATAAGATTAATTAGAGAATAAGGGAGGAAGCAGAAACGATATATTCAGTCTCTCGCTCCACACATTTATTCTGTCCCCCTGCCTCACTTTTGTTTCTGTCTTTCCCCGTGCTCTTTCCCAGCACACTATAAAAACAGCGCGATTATGCTGCAGACTTGAGCTGCAGAACAAATCACATTTGGGGAAGGGGAGTGTGGAGATGGAACCAGCACAGAGGCAGGAAAAGATTCCCACTGAGTCAGAAGAAGAGAAAGAAAGAGAGAGATTGCATGGCAAAGAAAGCCTATTGCAGCTTGGAAGGAAGCTATTGCAAGGGTGGAGGGGGGAGAGGACAACATGAAGAACGAAAAGAAGGGACGAAAAGATGGAGAAAAGAGAACGCAACTAACGGGAGAGAGAGAGAGAGAGAGAGAGACAGAGAAAGAGTTGCAACAATTCTCCTGAGGCCCAGGAGCTTTAGGACAGCTCCGATGAGGAAGATGCATGATGAGCAATGCAATAACAGATAAGGGAGAAGAGATGGAGGAAGAAGACAGGAAGAAAGGGATTGATGAAGGAAGGAGGAATAAAGGATTAGATCAGGCTGAAGATGGAGAGACTGGGGGTTTGAATAAAAGGAGAAAAGAGGAAGATGGTGAGAGTGAGATTAGACACGGAGGCAACCGGTGGAGAGAATTATGAGATGTGGACTAAGTGGAAGCGCGGGTGGGGAGGGGAGGGGGGGTGGGGTGTGTGGTTTGCTAAAAAAAAGGAAGTGAAGGAGGACGGGAGAAAGCAAAAGAAAGGAGGTAATGAGGGAGACGAGAGCGAAATTTGTAAAGGATTATGTATTATTTATAGAGGGAATCTTTTTTTCCTTCTTTGCATTGGATTTGATTGGCAGAGTGCTGGCTCCCTGTGAGAGATGGAGTGATAATTTTAGACTGGGATAAGAAAAGGGGGGAGAGAGGGATTGGGGGGGAGTGGTGGGTCTGCATAAGGGAGTTATGGAGGAGAAAAAAACGTCAAAGTCAGCTATTTTAGAGAGTCAGTGCACTGCAACGCTCTGTGATGAACCTGGAGCAACACACACACACACACACACACACACACACACACACACACACACACACACACACACACACACACACACACGTCACACACAAAGACATTGCAATCTTCATTTGCATACATACTGTGGAAACCGGCTCGCCTCGCTGACTCGGGGGATAACGGGAAACATGTACATCCAGATGGGGAGAGATGGAGAAGTTGCCAACGGACGACCCCATAAGAGTGGAAACTACGAGCTGCTGTTATTGTTTTAATTAGAGTAGTAATAGCTCGCCGGGTTGTGCATTGTAGTCTCCTGCAGCAATTCCCTTGTAAATCCGTGGCCGGCATGCAAAGAAAACACAACCTCTTGGCCCGCTTCCAACTGAAAGATAATCAGAGATAATGAATAGGGAGACATTGAGTGCACTCCTTCAAGGATACATGGGGGCTTTTTGGGGGGCAAATGGAGACAGCTCATCTCTTCTTCATCTCTTGTCTTTCGGTCGTATCGTCTCCTCTCTTCACTCTCGGAGACATGGGGGAGAGTGAAATAAGGGGAGAGTGAAACCGAGGGAGAGGGGTGGTAATTCAGCCTGCTAACCCTGCACCACTGAGGCAGTTTCTAGAATTTACCGTGACCAAGGGTGAGCCAGCAGTCCACCTGGCTACCTCCCAAATCCCCCACTTTTAACTCTCCACTCCTCCCTTCATCCCCTCCCTGTGTCCCTCTCTCCCCAGCCTCCCTCGGCTTATAACTCAACCCCATTGTGAGACCATTAGGAAGGGCCCCAGAACAGCCTTGTCTTATGAATTTGCCCGCCTATTATTTATTTATTTGTTTATGTGTTTTGAAATGATTGCCCTTCCTCGGATCTCTATTGCTGTACTAAATAAAAGCTAATTTTTTTTTTTACCAGTGACAGCCAGAGTGGAGGCGTTTCAAGTGATGCAAAGGACCTATCCACTGCTATGAAACACTGCCCCCGCTTGGTTGGAGAGAGAAGTGATTGTTGTTGTGCCCCGCACTGTTTTATCTCTCCGTTGATCATGGCAGTCAGTGCACTACCATGGTATCGATTGCTCTCAGCATTCTCTCTTACTATGATTCAACGCTTTTGGAGTATTTTATTATAGGCACAGGATTTAATGGAGGCCAGATTAATACCTCTGTCACAGAAGTTGATTCTCTCCCCCCCCCCTCCTCTTTCCCTTCCCTGTTTGTACTAAACTTACGCTGGTGATCAGAATCAGAGGCTCGTGGCCTTGATGGAAATGTCAGCCTATAAAAACTTACATTCAAGCTAAAGTGCTTTTACCCAGCTGCGTTACGAGCGAGAGAGGAATATGCGTCATCTCGCGTATGTATTCGTCCAGCCCCCGCCAGCTGGTATTATTATTCCCAAACCATCGCTTCCTAACTCCCTGCTATCATTTCCTGGTTAGAGTCCTCACCCCCCCTACCGTCTCTCCATCCCTCTGTTCTCTTCGCCCAGATTGATCATCCACCAGCAGCCAGCAGGTGTTTCTGGGTGGCATCTCTCAGCGGGCGTCGGCGGATGCCTGCCATTCGGCTCGCTGCAGCGGTGGATGATTTTTCATTCTAACTTTTCTTTGTCGCTTTTCTTTGCACTTTACTGCTACGCCACTGCAACTCATTTCCTTTGAAGGGGTGACAGCTGTCAGATGAAGTGGGTTTACAAATGAACAGCTAATTAGCTTTTCTGGCCTCCTCCCATAAGCAGACTTTGGACCCCATTCTTTGTCTGGAGGCGCTCACCATTGAACCCTCACGTTTTCTTTGGTTCTGATGGGTCACTAATCACACACAGACGCTGCTCTGACTTGGCCAGGGTGCACAGCAGGACTGTTACAATTAACACGACTTAAAACAATGGAGGCCTAGCCCGGTTGCCATGGTGATGAGTTATAACAGCCATTAGTAAAATAATTGGGATGACGGAGACAGGCCTTGATGGCCCCCCGATATGAATCACAATATTGATGCAGAGAATGGGAGCAATAATGATTACAATTAGTGTTAATTGTGAAGACTTTTTTTTCGGTTCCGTGGAGTATTAGCGTCCCCTTTGTCTTAATCCCCTCTTGGTTTCTTTCTTTCTTCAGTTCAATATCCACTGTGTCTTTCTGTTTGCCCTGATGTGATGAATATGTGGGCTTTGAGTATTTCATTAAAAGAGATTAAAATCGTGGGGAGAATTACATTTGGATGAAGTTGGCAGGATCAGATGATGTCAAAGCGGCTTAATTGCAATATGCCAAGCCCTGCTCACACGCTCACCTATTGTGCATGTGTGTGCACAAACTTAAACTCAGGACACACCCGGTTGCAGATATAGACATTCGTTTTGGCCCAAAGCAGTCAAGTCAGCAACTTCTGCTATGGCAGCCACCATCTGTTTGTCTCACAACATTTCCTGCCTTCTCAAGGTGTTCAGAGCTCACAGACGCTGCTGGCCCCAGCACTGAAATATATACAGTCCCGTCGTCTTTATCGGCACTTCTTATTGCCCGCTTTATCATCGTGCTTCGATATTGATGTCGTTCTCTAAATCCTCCCCACAGCAAACACTTTGCCAGAGAGAGAGGGAATGCAAATTGGTAAATACTAGTTTGGGGAGGCCAGCAAGCTGGTACTCTCTTCAAGGCAATCATAGTCCACTGCTGGCTGGAGCCTTATGGCTAATTGCGCATACATCACTTGAATTCAAACGATGCAGCTCGGTGTCCATTGTGCTCAGCGGGGGGCACACGGGGGAGTGGGTGGGTGAGTCAGCCGAGCTGTGGCAACGGCCTGACCCACAAACAGAGGACGCTCCAATCAGATCATAATCAACCTCCTCATTACTGACTGTCAGCAACATGAAAGGGGCTCCCCGCTGTTTCTCAGCCCCCAAGTTGAAAATGTGGGATTTAGGGGCCGGGCTAGTTAGTTTGAAAGATAATGTATGAAAGTTTCTGTGAGTGTCTCCTGTGTCACACCACATATTTACGTGTGTGCATGCATCCACACATGAATATTCACACAGGTGTCCCAAACACTGTTGAGTGATTTTCCCCCCTCTAGCACTTTCCAAATACCTGTAATAAGAGCCATTACATTGGGATAATGGCGTGTAATCAATTGGTTCAGCCTGCACCTGGATGAGAAATGGAATTAAGAATGAGCGAAGTGCATTCGAGGCTGTCGACATGGTCTCACTGCTCTGCACCTTGCCAAGCTTTTCATACTGAGGCGATGACGGAAACACCACAGTTTGAACTATTTATTAACACACAGGTGGTGGCAGGGCCGCAGTCCAGAGTGTGATCAGATTGTGTGTGTTTGTGTGAACCAAACATTTCAGTGTGTCCATGCATGTGTGTGTCTACTTTCAAGACAGACAGCCACTTAGAGACTTAATAAGGCATCTTGTATTCAAATGTGTGTGTTGATGCATTCTCCAGTGATTCCCACCAGCCAGAGGCAATAGGCCTGTTTGCATGTGTGCACGTAAAGAGATGAATAGCAGTAATTATAATCATAAGAACATATTGTTCATTAGAAGCCTCTTTTACTTGTTGAGTCCTTTTTTCTCAAGCTCTCAATCTCTCCATCTTCATCACTCTGTCTCCTCCTCTCTTTTACTCCCCCTCTCCTTTCCTCCCTTGTTGTCTCCATATGACAAACGGCCAGTAAATGAAGGATGCTTTAAGTACCTTATTTTGAAAGGTTCTATCTCAAGTGCAGTACAAATTGAACATGTTTTTCTCCGCATCTGTTCCTAGTTTGTCCTCCCCCCTCTTTTCTTCCTCTCCGCCACCCTCCCTCTCGAACACTACATTAACGTCTATCCCTCTCTTCCTCAGCCCGTTGTCAGGCGGTGCAGGCGGAGAATGTGACAGTCTTGGAGGGAGGTACGGCCCAGATCTCCTGCCGCCTGCAGAACTACGATGGATCAATCGTGGTTATCCAGAATCCCCGCCGGCAGACGCTCTTCTTCAACGGCACGCGAGGTGTGTATCTGCGTGCACGTTTGCCTGTGCAGACAAAGTTAATCCATCTATGTCTCTGCATTTGCCCTCAGTTCCATTTGAAGCCAGCCTTTTAAGCACATTAGCAATGACTCACCAACACTTGCACTTTACATTTTTCTTATTGCAAATGTCCTCGCTTTGCCTTTGAAGCGATTTCACATTAAAAAGTCAGATAACCCCGGAGTTAATTTAGATGATGGTTTTTCTTTCTGCCCTAACAGTGTGACTGCTTTAACTGTTTTCAAAGCACAGTTCAAAGCTCTCTGCATAATCCATTTTTAACCCCTGTGATGAGATCAGAACTTATTACAGCACCTCATTAGAGCACAACCTTGGCGTTCACAGGTTTCTTTTTTTTAAGCGGCTTTATGGCAACAAAAAATGGTAACCAATTTTAGAATGGATTTCATTGAGAGCCTCAGGGTAGACAAACTCTACTTGTTTCTCTGAACTAAATTAAGGGCAAAAGCTGCTACCTTTGCCATATTTTCTCTTAGAGCTGCTGGGCAACCTCTGAGCAAAAGAACAATGATCAAGGATTTTAAGCATTGCCTTTGAAATGTCTGTTGAGCTGCTTAATTGGAGCAAATGTTTTCAATATGTTTTGTCGTGTAGCAAAAGGTATTTATGCCCTTAACGTAATCGTTGTGATAACTTCTTAACACGTTAGCTTGGGCTCAAGACTACGGAGTAAAAATGTGATTTGTAGCTGTTTACAATAAAGAGCAAGAGGGTGAATTTGAACATATTCAAACAACTCTGTTTTTAAGATGATGTCAGCCTAGCAACCCAATGAATGCTTTGATTAGGGTTCAAAATGAAACCAAATGCCAAACCAACACCTGATACAGGACAGTAACAGTATACCAGTGATTGACTGCGCCAATATATCAAATTCAGCCTCATTCCACTTTATTCTGCATAATCAATAAACAGGTAGAATATGTTATTCAACAATTACACAAATGACCAGTTTCAAATATGTACAGAAGCGCTTCTTCCCATTTTGAACACAACAACAGCAAGAGTTACACATTTAAGATTAAGATAACTCTATTAATACCAGAGGGGGTCTTCAGTTCGTCTCTCTGGTGTTATTTTATTTGCAATTATACAGATAGGCCCGAAATACACACATACACACACAGGACCTATAGACATGCACTAAAGGAGAGGTGGCAGAGCGAATGGACGGCCAGTGTTCCCACTCTGTCACATGACATTCAAGCCAGATCCAATGTTATCAACTGGTTAGAATAAAGTCCAATCCAGAGGGGTTAAACATGTCCAAAATTGGTTGCCATGCATATTTTAATAAATCCATTTACATTGTCATAGAGATTGCAGGTCAGTTTTTCCAGAGGGAGTGTTCTTAGTACCTTCTTACACCAATCATCTAGTGCAGGATATCTGGAGTGTAACAAAAGTCTTTCTTGCTAAATACGACTGCCAACCATTTTAGCATTATGGTAATTATTTGCACTTTCTAATTTAATATCCTACATACACAGAAGAGATGATAGCTTCAGGTCATATCCTATCAAGGTAACCATGTTGCCAGGAAAGACACTTACACAGCTTGTATGTGTAAGTGTACAGTAAGTCATATGTTTTCTTCAAGCCTCCGATTTACACCATACAGAGCCTTTACTTGCCATAGCATAAACACAGTGAAAGCGACCAAACAGTTTGACAGGCAGATCAGAAACCCTAAAGCCCTCTGAAAGGACACCCGCTGTCAGATACACTCTGCACTCAACAGTGTCTTTTATATCTACATCCCAAGATCTGATCCTTTCTCTGAATGGTCTGCCCACTCAGTCTGTCTCACATGCTGCTTTAAAAATACTTTTCATAGGTTATGATTTAGATTGTTCTGCTGTTGTTTGACAGGTGCTAATTATCCCAGCGTGATTTTGACTTTCAGAGAGCCTGTTTGTTGAGCTAACTTCAATCAAGCTGCTCTAATTAAGTGTGGCTGAGTTCCAGACGTTTATCAAAAATAAACTCTTACACATCGTTATTTTAATCTCAATCTGATATTGTTACGCAGGCCATATGTTTGAAGTGCAAATAAAGCTTTCAGTTTAGCTGGATTTATTTGAGTTGAAATGAGGACAGCGTCTGAGGCCAAAATGGTTGTTTGAAATATAACAGTGTTTGTATTTGTCTCATTGCTTTTTAGCTTGTGATCGATTAAACATTTCTCATTTTCGAGGACTATTAAGGTCACACACAGCCTTAACACGAATGCATATTCATCATCTTTCTAATAAGTGAAATGGCAAATACATTCAGTGCTAACCGTATTAAGTAGTAGATAGGTCAAAAGAATAAATGTCAAAACTGCAGTTATGAATATATGCTTAATCTGCTAAGAACAACAAAAAGCATTTAAGCGTATGTAAATGTACCTATGATGTTTTTCTTTGTGAAAGTTTCTGCTTGGACACATTAAATATTTACAAATCCTCACAATTTTGATGAGTTGTATTTTCTGATGCATGCCGAGATCTGACAACGAATTCGGAGAAGACTTAAGAGCAGCCTTCAGTTTTCACCGCTACAGCCTTCAAATATTCTTGTTCCACACACCCTTTCTCCACTCGTTAGTCTCCTGGATCACAAAGTGACCTTAATGAGGTATTTGAGGTCGCTGCTTTTGGAAAAACTTACTTTCAACTTTCCCCCCAATTCCATCAGATCAGCACTGCTGGTAAGTTCCATTAAGTATTCCAACAGAGCTGCCCCCTCTGCTCTCCCATTTCGAAATGGACTTGCACCCTCTCGGAAAGCATGATGAAGCTTAATCACAGAGAGGAAGAAGACAGAGGAAATGAGAAAGGATCAAAATAATAGTGGTCGTTCCCCCTCTATTATTTTTGTGGCGCCAGGTGGAAGGTAAAGGAAGACACAGCATCAGAAAGAATAGGGAAAGGAAGTAATAAGGGATGAGGACGCCGATAGCATTAGGAAACGATCCAAGGGTTAGGTAAGGTACAAAGTATAGATGGCTTTCCGTAACTAATTTGGCAACTGAAAAAGGCTCGTTGGGGACATTTTCTGGGAGCGTTAATTACATCTGACTGCTTCTCTACCTCCGTGTTTGCTCCATCACTCGCTGTAGAGCCCTTCCATTTCTGCCTATCGCCCATCTGGTGCCCAGATATCAGGCTAACAAACTGAGACCTTTCTGTGCCGAAGCCATTCCACACTAACTGCCCAAATAGAGGCGCTGCTGTAAGTGCTGTGAATTAGGCTGCCTGTTTTGCAAGTGAGCAACCAGCCGGGGGTGTGTTTTATGAGATTGTGGGGACTGATAGCTGTAATAGAGCGGTGGAACTAAGCAAATGGACCTTTTTCTCTTCAGTGGTCCGTATCCCTCTTTCTCCCCAACTCTCCTCAGCATGCAAATGAGCCAGGACAATAAAGGTGAACTTGGACTTGAACAGAAGTCTGACATTTAGTTGCCATTTAGTGCGGAAAGAGAAGAAAGATTTACCTATCTGGGGGGAACCGCTCTTTGACAATGCCCTGGTTGCCATCCGGTGTAGGGGACATTATTTGTGGGGTTGTGTGGAGAGATTAGTTTGGTGTACTTCCAGGACTAGTGGACTGACTCCATCGCTTCGGGCCACTCTCTCAGTCCCCTGTGGTTTTTTGTCTCTATCTGTATTGTATTTTCCCGCCTGCCGCATTATGAAGCTATATTAGACTATTTCTCTCAGTCTCTTTTCCTGCTCAACTCTCTCGCGCACACACAAAGCCAATATCAGTACTGTAGAGGCTGTGTTGTGATGAATTATGCCGGGAGATGGCCGGTTGTTACATCAGGGAAGTGTGTACGCTTCCCTGCGTGAGCCAAAGCCAACACAAAGGAGCGGAGATAGGGACGGAATAAAATAGAAATGGGAGAGTGAGGGAGAGGTTTCACAGTCAAGTCGATACAAAGCGAGTCACCAATCAGAATCTATGGGCACCGAGCCACTGTCACCCACAAACTGTTATTAGTGTTATTTGTTATTATCACCATTTTGCTCTGCATTGATTCCATTCTTTCTTGAATAACAAAAGAGAAATTGTTGCATGTTTAACTTTTTCATTCTCTCTTTTCTTTCTTCTTTGTGCCTCATGGGGTTGGCGAGGGTAGCTGATGTCCACGGCTGCACAATTTAGAAAGCTGATGTGTTTTTGCTCTTCGTTTCCAATCTTTGGTTATTACTCAAAGTCTGAATTGCAGTGTTTACGCTGTGTACAATTGTAGCATTTAGCCTGTCTATCACTGACTCAAAGGGCAGCACTACTCAATGTAATAGCCTTCCTTAAACTCATTCCGAGTTTTGCATTAAGCCTTATTTGCATAGTAGATTTCAAAAGGTTGAACAAGTGCTTCACAGCGAAGAAAACAATAATGATCAAAACCTAATAAGATCCATTATAAAAGGGCCAGACACTAATTAGAAATCGGCTTAAAGGGATAAAACAATCATTTGCAAAGAGAATGAATGAATACATTCTAGTAAAGGATAGTCCAATAATTGCTTGGGAAAATTAGCAAGCTTCTTCCTCAAGTTGGAAATGAGAGAACATCTGTTATGTTGTATCAATGTAGAGCCTGGAGCTGCTCCATTGAGACTGACTTTGCAAACTCTGTCTGAACTTTTTCATATCAACTGAGTTTCAGATTTAGCAGCACCATAAATTCTAGAGCAGAAAATCGTCTGGTGTGATGTCACGGACCCTTTTCTCCAATGTTTTCCAGTTTTTTTCGTCTGCAGCGCTCTCCATGGGAGGGACATCGCAGATTACCACTTGGTCCAGACTGTGGGAGATAGAACTGGCTGTTTGCTAATACAGAGCAAACTATCTGGAGGCTAAGGGATAAGTCCAAAGCTGAAAATGTCATATCACTCAATTAAAGCAGCCTTCGCTTCTCTTGTGCATGCTGTGCTAGCCAATAACTCTGCACTGTATGAGGAAGATAATCAAGTAAAAAAGTTAGATATATCATTGACATTAATTAACACGATGGTGATGTTATTCATGTCAAGTGCAAGCAACCACTTCTAACTAATATTACACAACTGCCGAGCAAAAAAGTAAAAGCACTTTAAGCCCTGAAACCCAGACCTATGATTCTAAACTAACCTGTGCCCTTATCTGCAAGAAGAGTGGAAGCAATTGCAGCCACTGTCACTATTTTTGTCCTGTAAGTGGCAACATCAGCTAAACTACATCTACAGATCTGAGCTGTTATTGAAGGTTTGCTTCAACCTGGCTCTAAACCTCTGAATGTCTGGCCACAGCGCAGATGTTTTCCCCAATTTATAAAGGTCTAGTGTTGTGGTCACTGACAGTTGTTTCCCTCAATTGGAAGCCAATTAATATGTTCCAGGAATATGCCAAAAATAAGACCACTGACAGGCAGAAAGCACGTCTGTGTTGAGGCCGGCAACCAATTTAATCGCTAATAAGACGGCTGTGTTAAATGAGAGAATGGAAGGATCTCTTTCTTATCAATCTCTGAGGCAGGCTACACACTCTCTGACCTATGATATTCATTTACCAAGCCGGGCGAGTTCCTCTGCAACCCACTGGATATAAAACGGAATAATTTGCACATCACTTGCACCCCTAGGCTAACTGCTTCGGCTGAACAGATACATACAAAACTATTGACTGGCTAAATAGACTTTCAGAAATACAAAACGGCATGTCAAGCCCGTAACAATGTAATACAAAATTGCAAATCATTTAGCGAGGTTTTGCCTTGGTATAAATACTGTGTAATTAAGCAAACTGAGCTGTGAACCTGCAGCCTGAGTTTGTGGGTGAGGTATAAACCTGCTCCATTGGGTAATTCTCACCAAAACAAAATAAAAACTAGCAACAATCTTGTGAATGGATCGCCCCACCGAACCAGGCCGATGGTCCCTTCCCCGTTTTCTAACCCTTACATCCGTCACCCATAATCAGAACAAATGCACCTTCAAACTTAATCTCAATAACACACCTTCAAAGTGTTGTTACTCCGTCTTGCTTGGTTGAAACGCTGTCGCTGTGACTGGCAAAGTACTTCAAGCTGCCTCTGAGGTAGTTTCCACTCCAGTAGGAATCGCCAAAAGCACATTTTGCCATGTAGACACACAGAGAGACTCACACTCTGAAAACAATACCAGTGTCACTGTCACGGCTGGTAATAACGCCAGCAAAAGGCTGCCAGTAAAAGTGTTGAAACAAGTTATTTAATATGACACTCACTTTGGCAGTCTCAGCTTGTGTGTGCGGAATATTTCAAGCAATCAAAGCACCGTGACAAAAACAATTCTTAATGCTCGGAGTCTGTCCCTGAAGCCCTAGAACAGAAAAAAACAATCAATTAAACTGACCCAGAGTAAAATCCTTTTTGTTGTTGTCCCATTGGTTTTACCGTTACTCTTTACGTAGAGAAATACAGAATTTATTTGAATGAAGTCTCACTTCACTGATTTCTTTTCTACCGATGACTGATGTACTCACCTTCCCTCTCCTTGTCTCTCTTCCTGTCCCTTGCCCCCCATCTTCTCATCCATCACACCTCCCATCTCATCCTCCTTTCCCCACTCCCCTCCTCTCCAACAACCCTCTCCCATGCTGTCTCTCTTCCGCCCCCCCGCCTCCATACCCCACTTCTTCCTCTCCCCATTGTCTCTCTGTCCACCCCCCAGCCCTGAAGGACGACCGTTTCCAGATGGTGCTCTTCACCCCGAGGCTGGTGCGCATCACTTTGACCAACGTCAGCGTGTCGGACGAGGGCGGCTACTTCTGCCAGCTCTACACGGACGCCACTCACCACCAGGTGGCGACGCTCTCCGTCTCCGTGCCCCCGGAGACGCCCACGGTGGAGGTGAAGCAGGAGGCCGTGGAGGGGGGGGAAGTGGAGCTCAGCTGTGTGTCCCCACGCAGCAAGCCGGCCGCCACACTGCGCTGGATGCGTAACGGACGGGCGATTCCAGGTACCTTAACAAGGCTCTAAAAGATTGTTTGACTACTATGAGATATTGAAATAAGGACACTAATGGGGGGGGGGTATACAGTGATATATATGGGTGGATTTAATCACAAATTGAGGTTTGATTGATGAATGGACTGATGACTGTTGGTTTGACAGAATAGTCGATTGGTTAAAGCAGGGGTGTCCAAACTACGGCCTGGGGGCCAAATGCTGCCCAAATCGTCCCTCAGTAAATTCAAAAAGTATAATGTAATACGGCGCGCAAATGAAACTTCTGCCGGTCTTATATTGTATTTCTAAACTATACATTACACAGTAGTATGCATGTGTTAATAAGACCATTTTTCAAATAAATTCAGTCAATTAAAGTTGGAAACATTTTCTAACAAATCTAAGTTGATAAGAGAAAAGCCCAATAACACATTTACATAACAACCTTGAAATATACCCTTCATATTTCCTCTTATTATAAGCAGTCTAAAGCTTATGTTTTAAGGAATGAGCTGCCAACACTTTTTGTAACAAAATAAATTAAACCCTCTGGAGAGCTGTGATGCAGGCTGTTTTTTTCTTAAAGCATTTTCAAGTATCAAGAATAATTTACCTACATTTGATTGATTTTTCCAACTTAACTTAAGGTGTTATTAATCACCTCTAGTGAGCAGCCCCCCTCTGTATGTGGCCCTCGGGGGGNNNNGGGGGGGGGGGGAGTTTGGACACTCCTGCTCTAAGGATTGTTTGACTATTATGAGATGATAAGGAAACTAATGGGTGGATATAATCAGAAATGTCGGTCTGATTGATGAATGGACTGATGACTGATGTTTTGACAGAATAGCAGATTGCTTAAAGGAAGCAGTTTATAATGGATGGAGAAAATGAAGGTTTTGTTTGCCAAAATGTTTTGTTGCCTTACATTAGCTGATGCTTTTATCCAAAGTGACTCAAAATAAGCATTGAACCATGAGGAAACAAACTCCAAAAAGAGTCCTGCAGATACATTAGCTTTTAATAAGCCAACCTTTTTCAGTGCTTCATTCCCGCTTAGAAGAACAAATGTCCTTTTTTATTTTATGTTGGCTATAAAATGCAGTCAGAACAGGTGTTTTTTGCAGTCTGCGCTGAAGGATGGGTAACATTGTTCCTGATATTGAAGCTAGTTCCACCATTTTGGAGCCAGGATAGCAACAGGTGTGTTTTTGTTAAGGGCTACCTGGGTCCCATGTGCAGTGAAGGAGTAGCTGGCCTATTGGCAGAGTAAAGTGCTTGAGTGTATGGTTTAACAATGTCCTGGATGTAGGAAGGGCCTAATCGATTCCCAAGCACAAGTTCATAGAAGTATACATCTAGGCTGTGTGATGATCTATGTGTCGTGAAAGCGGACGTCAACAGAAATTATTAGTAAGAATTTACTGCATTTCTATCTTTCTAATGCAACCACAAATCAAATTCTCTCCCTGTCAATACAGATACATCTCCCCCTCTCTATACACTACTTTAAATGTGTTTTAATTTCACAAAATGTAACAAGTACACCATTATGTAAAAGCACAGATGCTACACTCCAGATTTTCTCACACTACCTCACACATTAACAAAGTAACACATTTTAATTCACATACTGCTTTGCTTCTGATCAATCTGAGCCATCCATCCGCCTGATACCTTGATCTATCCTTCTTTCCTTATCTCCGTCTCCCTTGGCTTCTCTCAATTAGAGGAGCACTTGATTCAATAATACATCTGAGACTAATTTTTCTCTCGCCTTCAGTCGGTTTAGCCCCCGAGAAATCACTCTTTTCACTCCACCGTTAAATCAGCATTTATGTATAATGCCACTTTCTGATTTGAATTCCTCAAAAACCTTGTAGAGTTGACTGAGCACCAAAAAGAAAAAAAGAGTTTGGACAAATCTATGCAAAGCATCTCTCACTCAGGCTTATGGCTATTATTTTCTCCATCTCAGATTTGAATAAATACAGACAAACATTGTTTAAAAGTACAAATTGCCGTCAAATGTGTTGCATTATTCATTTGTTCGCACTCGATGCACTCAAAGAACTCACACAGACGGGATAAAGTAGTGTGAGATAATCTGGTGTCAACCGTTTTTAGGGACCTGCATGGAGCGATGCCTTGTCCTTTCAAAGTACATTTCAGCTGCCCCCTTTTTTACCTTTCTATTTCTGTCTGACACCAAACGTCTCTTTCATCCAGTCTTTTCTCTCTTTCTGTCAGTACATGCCTGTCCCCATCATTCTGTTCCTTTCCTCTCTGTCCTTCCCCTTTGCTCTTTCCTGTTCTTTTCATCTAAAATCCCTTTCTGTTTTCCCCTCTAAATATCAGCGGTGACAAAAACGTGACACTCGTCAGCTTGGCTACTGGTTGCAAAGGGCTTTAGTAGTCAAAGACACAGAGAGAGTAGCACTTTCTTTTCTTGCCTGATCGTTTTACTTACACTTTTCTCTCCTCCTGTTTCCTCTCTCCTTCTTTCCTCTTTCCCCCAACTTCTGATCTAGGTTCCACTCTTCTCCTTTCCTCCAGTTTCCTCTTTTCTTCTCCTGTTTCCTCTCTCCTTCTCTCCTCTTTCCCCTAACTTCTGATCTAGGTTCCACTCTTCTCCTTTCCTCCAGTTTCCTCTTTTCTTCTCCTGTTTCCTCTCTCCTTCTCTCCTCTTTCCCCTAACTTCTGATCTATGTTCCACTCTTCTCCTTTCCTCCAGTTTCCTCTTTTCTTCTCCTGTTTCCTCTCTCCTTCTCTCCTCTTTCCCCTAACTTCTGATCTAGGTTCCACTCTTCTTCCTTTCCTCCAGTTTCCTCTTTTCTTCTCCTGTTTCCTCTCTCCTTCTCTCCTCTTTCCCCTAACTTCTGATCTAGGTTCCACTCTTCTCCTTTCCTCCAGTTTCCTCTTTTCTTCTCCTGTTTCCTCTCTCCTTCTCTCCTCTTTCCCCTAACTTCTGATCTAGGTTCCACTCTTCTCCTTTCCTCCAGTTTCCTCTTTTATTCTCCTGTTTCCTCTCTCCTTCTCTCCTCTTTCCCCTAACTTCTGATCTAGGTTCCACTCTTCTCCTTTCCTCCAGTTTCCTCTTTTCTTCTCCTGTTTCCTCTCTCCTTCTCTCCTCTTTCCCCTAACTTCTGATCTAGGTTCCACTCTTCTCCTTTCCTCCAGTTTCCTCTTTTCTTCTCCTGTTTCCTCTCTCCTTCTCTCCTCTTTCCCCTAACTTCTGATCTAGGTTCCACTCTTCTCCTTTCCTCCAGTTTCCTCTTTTCTTCTCCTGTTTCCTCTCTCCTTCTCTCCTCTTTCCCCTAACTTCTGATCTAGGTTCCACTCTTCTCCTTTCCTCCTGTTTCATCCTATGTCCTTCCCTCCCTGTATCACCCCCCACCCCTCCCCTCTCTTTTGGCCCAGAGTTAAATGAACTGTGACACTAAAGGTTGGAGGCAGATCAGGACAGATATGGGAAAGCACTCTTTAATGAAGACACTATCTCCCCACCGCTGCTTTAGTCCGTCTCGTCTGCCCCCACCGCGTCTCTCGCTTCGATTAGGCTTCCTCTCATTTGCTCGACGGCCGTAATTGAAAACTCAGCGCGATATAAGTCATATTGTTTTATTCTGCCTGAGCAGGCATAAACTCTCAGTACGTGAGCATGTCGCCCTGCTGTTCATCCTCCCTCCTTCTGTCTCTCCTCCTCCTCTCTTTTCGCATCTTTCTTCCTCTCTGCATCTCACTTGGCCCTCTTATCGTCCTCTTTCATGTCTGGACTTCTCATCTCGCTGCAGCCTTTTCTCACCCCCCCTCCCCCACAAATCATGCCCGCTTTGCTGCCCTCTCTGTCTATGAGTCCCTCTCTCCCTTTCCCTTTCTTCTCTCACCCTGGTCCTTTGACGCCAGTCCCTCGCCGCGTCTAGCTCAGTTAAATTATTAAATTTGGTAATGCGTTTTCTCTTATTTATCCCTCTCTCTCCTCCATTTCTCTCTCTCTTTCTTTCTCACACACACACACACACACACACACACACACACACACACACACACACACACACACACACACACACACACACACACACACACACACACACACACACACACACACACACACACACACATACCATGTATACATCACTTCAGGGGACATTACATTGACTTACATGCATTTCCTGGAGACTTATCCTAACCTTAACCAACACATGCCTAACCCTAACCAAGTCTTCACCCTAAAATTAATGATTCCCCTTATGGGGACCTCCAATTTGTCCCCATAAGGGAAGCGAGTCCCCACACGTGACTGTGTAAACAGATTTAGGTCCCCACAACAAGTATAGTAATGCTCGGCCACACACGAACACCACACCACCCCACCACAGCACACACACACACCACCACCACACACACACAGCACCCACACACCACACACCACCACACCACACACTACACCCACACACACGCA
>NW_011371237.1:76787-78724 GCF_000735185.1 Notothenia coriiceps | reverse complement strand
CTTCCTCCCCCCTGCGTCTCCACCATAGGTGTGATGTATCAGCGGGGGGGACGGAGAAATGTTTTGGCTGCTAACTTGTTTCTCTGCCACTCCAGCTGTCTTCTCGCCCTCCATCTTCTCATCCTGTCTTCCTCTCTCCAGGTGTGGTATCCCAGCAGGACAACGCCAAGACGTTCAGCGTGTCCAGCACCATCCGGATCCCCGTGGAAAGGAAAGACAACGGGGCGGCGCTGAGCTGCGAGGCGTCTCACCCGGCGCTCAGCGGGCAGAAGAGGATCCGACACTATCGCCTGGATGTGTATTGTAAGTCTCTCCTTCAGGCTAACTGTGTTTGTGTGAGAGCACTTTTTACTAAAGTGATTTCTATCCATCTTGGAAACAATGCAGTAACAAAATGTTCGCTGCCAGACGTTTCAAAAGTGGATTATTCCCTCTGTATTGCTGTCGCTGAAGTTCCCATGAGGTCTATTCATTAAAGCGTTTCACTTTAACGCCAGCAATTATTTTGTCAAGGGTAGCAGCCTCGTTTTTCAAATGGTGGATCTCATTTTAGAATGAAGTTCATTTGTATACACAGGCCAGGATTTTTAACAGAATGATATTCAAAGCTGCCCTGAATGGGACCTGCTCTCATTAAAACCTAATACATACACATCTTATCACGCAGAGCTGGCAGAAGCGGGCCTGC
The DNA here is from genome assembly GCF_000735185.1 of Notothenia coriiceps. NCBI lineage: Eukaryota > Metazoa > Chordata > Actinopteri > Perciformes > Nototheniidae > Notothenia > Notothenia coriiceps. The sequence goes on along the minus strand of NW_011371237.1, from coordinate 78,036 downwards.
AGCCAGGTGAGGGTCCTGGCCTGAGGTCTGAGGAAACCCGGGTCACATTATTATGTGCATTGATTCGAGTTCTGTTCTGGGATTGATTGATTTTCCTGGCTTATTTGCTTAAATTGGTATGCTGTGAATATCTGCACATCCAGGCCAGCCAAAGCAAACTACTGAGAGGCTTAAATGTATTATTGGCTTAAGTCTAATGTTCAGCAAATTCAGACATCTTTATTTTAAGATGAATTATCAATATTTTCACAAATCTTTAGACTGTTCAGTGGGATTAATATAGAGAATGTCAGGCAGCTATAATTGATATCCTTGCCAAAGTTTAAAATTCATTATTTAATATATTAATACGAAATGTAAATCCATTTGATTTTCTTCTAATCCCATCAAACATGTTCAGCTTTCTTTTAATACTTACTGCTACTACTTCTCTATATTTGTGTGTATTATTTTGTTTCATTTGTAATGAATTCAGAAAGCAGAATAACACATGAATTGAGAGGCACCATCTGTACATTTCAGACATTAGTCGACACAACAATAGTATTTAAATGTTATTGTGATGTTATTCGACAAGTGAACAGATATTACATTATTCTATTTGGTCGCTTCTCATCACACTTTAATATGATTTTGATCCTTAACATATACATAATTTTGCATAGATAGATATATAGATAGATAGATAAATAGATGGATAGATAGATAGATAGATAGATAGATAGATAGATAGATAGATAGATAGATAGATAGATAGATAGATAGATAGATAGATAGATAGATAGATAGATAGATAGATAGATAGATAGATAGATAGATAGATAGATACAGTAGATAGATAGGTAGATATATAGATAGATAGATAGATAGATAGATGGATAGATAGATGGATAGATAGATAGATAGATAGATAGATAGATAGATAGATAGATAGATAGATAGATAGATAAATAGATGGATAGATAGATGGATAGGTAGATAGATAGGTAGATAGATAGATAGATAGATAGATAGATAGATAGATGGATAGATAGATAGATAGATAGATAGATAGATAGATAGATAGATAGATAGATAGATAGATAGATAGATAGATAGATAGGTAGGTAGATAGATAGATAAATAGATGGATAGATAGATGGATATAGATAGATATATAGATAGATAGGTAGATAAATAGATGGATAGATAGATGGATAGATAGATAGATAGATAGATAGATAAATAGATAGGTGGATATATACTTTAT
>NW_011371237.1:65537-76707 GCF_000735185.1 Notothenia coriiceps | reverse complement strand
GATAGATAGATAGATAGATAGATACAGTAGATAGATAGGTAGATAGATAGATAGATAGATAGATAGATAGATACAGTAGATAGATAGGTAGATATATAGATAGATAGATAGATAGATGGATAGATAGATAGATAGGTAGATATATAGATATACTTTATTGATCCCAATTTGGGAAATGATGTTGTCACAGAAGCAGTGTGTTCAACATTAAAATACAAATACTTACAAAAGTGGAATAGAGAATTAACAACTATAAATGAAAATGAAAGCAGTATATCAAATATAAACCATATCAAATATTCTGAATAATAAAAATGTTCATATAAAAAGTCCAAAATAGTCATTTCTCCGGCATATATAAATATTTAACGTTGGTGACATTTTCAACTTTTTACTTCTGAATCAGTCTTTGGATTCAATTCCCCGGCCACATGTATACTAATGTTTGTCGGTTGATGACAAAGATTAATATCTGACAGTCTTTTCAGCTTGCGAGCCAGAGAACTGGTCGTAACGACCAACTGTCAGCGTGGGTTTGGCATCCCATCACTCTGTTACTGAAGAAGTGCAGAACAGCATCTGCTGCAGCGATGCTTGTGATAACAGGTGTCTCAACCATAGGATTGTCGGCTGGTTGCCTTGGAAACAGATGTTTGAAAAACCCTTCCTCCTGCCACGTTTCCCTTGTTCCTTCTTTTTTGTTCTCGCAGTCTCTATCTCATTGTTGATTTGTATCCTCCATCTTGATGCCTTTGATGTTTTGCCTGTTTTCTTTGCTGGTTTTCCTCATCCGTACTCACTGATCTTCTTTTTCTCCCCACAGTTGCACCAACAGTGAGAATTGTTCCTCCACCTGGAATTATGCGAGAGGGCGACTCGCTCAGCTTGACCTGCTCCGTCACTGGGAACCCTCTGTAAGTGTGTGTGTGTGTGTGTGTGTGTGTGTGTGTGTGTGTGTGTGTGTGTGTGTGTGTGTGTGTGTGTGTGTGTGTGTGTGTGTGTGTGTGTGTGTGTGTGTGTGTGTGTGTGTGTGTGTGTGTGTGTGTGTGTGTGTGTACATGTTCTAAAATGCTATGTGCTAAAGTAAATTACTTTTTTTTTGGACATATTTGTCCTTTACTTGAGTTTATTTATTTCCACTTATTTCTACTCCCCATTATAGAGGCAAATAATGTACTTTTTGCTCCACTACATTTATTTAACACTCACAGTTACTTTTTACATATAAAAAACATGTGATATGTTATAATTCAGTACTGTACTGCTAATCGACACCGTATTTCTAATATCTAAATTTGCTCCACAATGACGCACTACAACACTACAATGCTCTTACATGTATGAAAACAGGATAAAAGAATAACCATACTAAAATCAGACTGTGAAATAATATTCTCCATAACAAGGACTTTTACTTTTGATTCTTGAAATACATTTAGCTGAAAATACTTCTGCGCTTTTACTAAAGTTACATTTTGAAATGACGACTTTTACTTGAGTATTTTAAGACCATAGTATTTGTACTTTTGTACTACTAGTAAAGGATCTGAGCACTACTTGAATATACTGTAATGGCACAACAACTGTAGAACCTCACAATATGTAAGTAACAAACACATGCACATATAAACACACACACAGGTTAATGCTGCTCAGCTCATGTGCTATATTTGGTACGCAAGTCAAAGTGGTTTGAAAAGGTATTATATATTTGTAGTTTGAAGTTCAAAAAAGAAATTGAATCATTAATTTCACCTTCAGCGATAAATGAAACGGCGGAGCACAAAGCGCTGCTTGTGAAGCCTGGTTGTTTTGTGTTTCTCATTCCATAATGAATTCCTGACATAATAATCACAGAACTATGAAAGGTTTGTCTTGACAAAGCGTTTGTGCTTGAAAAGCTGAAAAGAGTCCCTACACATCGGCTTAAGGACACACAGAAAGCGTTTGATTGATGGCGACATGGAGGCTGCCAAGTCCAATGACAACGTTTCACAAACACTACATTTTTACAAAGTGATGCTGCGGGGCAGCAGTTATTCACACATGGGAATAGTTTGAAGCTATGATGAGGATAGCATTGAGGTGGTAACATCAGCAAACAGCTGCTAGCTGCAGGTAGCTTCTACACAGACAGACACAAGCCTAAAGGGTTCTACTTTCAAATCTGGCAATCTGTTTGGAGGCTTTAGGTCATTTCAGTTCACGCATTTACCCAGAACCCCTTAAGTGCAGGATAAGTATAAAATAGGCTTGGATTTAGCTGCCTAGAGTGATTGCAAAAGTGTCTGGTAATGTGTCTTTGTACTTTTCTCAGAGCAATACTCAAAAAACTATCAAAATGTAAAAACAATATGATGATAATTTAAGAAACTGCAGATTTCTATCATAAACACAAGCATACACACAGATGAACACACACAGCTATGAGTTGGTAGGGCAGTTTGTTTGATTCATGGGCCATACAGGCGGATCAGAAAGATGATCTTTGAATATCTACAGATCGCTTTATTACAGACACTGTTTATTTTAGGAATAATTATTATCCACTTTGTTGAAAACTGTGGAATAACCTCTTCCTGCTCCAGTGAAGTGTTCACGGGCCGCTGCAGAAATCTTTCTGGAAGGAGACCAAATGAGTGCGCCTAAAGCAGGACATCACTGTAAGGAGGACATTTGCACTTCAACATCCCTCAATATTTTTAGAAAAAAGGACAAATTAGTGAGAGCTTCTTCCCTTTGGAAACCTCAAATAACTGCATTCAAAAGGTCTTACTCTTTTCTCTTCATTATTTGTTGTTGAAACTAAGTTGACCTCTCTATATATACAGTAATTACCATCCTACATAATTCCAGGGGCCTTTTTCAGAAACCTGAAGTAATAACCAAGTACAACTAATGTTCCACAACTACATTCCCTGTAATTACTGCAAGATATCAAAGTGCTTTGTAGGAAACATTATATTAGACATGAAAGGCGACTCCGTCATCAACTTTCTTTTAAGGAAAGTATTAGGAAATAGACCATCAAAATGTATGCTAAAAATAGAGTTAAAACACTGTTAAAAAGCATCTAATCACCTGAAACACAGAGTAAAACACATATATAATAATATGATCTAATCTAGTGATGATGAATGGATGGATAACAGTTTAAAGATTTTTGGGGGTTGGAGATGATCAGATTTTTGAAAGAATTCTGAGATGAGGAAAGCATGATTGAACTATTGAATTGACATGTTTCTCTAAGCTTTCATCCCAAATCATACCCATAACTTTGTTGTGAGTCAAACCAAAGGAGTCTAGTAAATCACATGTAGTTTTAAAGCATTAATAAACCAATCAGGATTTTTGGAATCACGATGTCAAGGACGGTTTGTGCTACGGTTTGTATTTTTTGGACTACAGGCAGACAAAAACTGTTTGATCTACAATGTATGACATGCAGGACAGAGAGAAACATCTTAAGACGAATGAATGAAAGCGACCAGAAGAGTGAGGACACCAACATAGGTGACTTGGTAGATGGTGACTTGTGATGGTATAGCTTCGAAACCCAATCAGCAGTCAACACTTTTAGGAGCCAGCTCTGAAACAAAGCCGTTCTCCGAGGTGTTCACAGCCCTTTGTGCACTTTCCAGAAGGGTATTGGGTCCTAAGCTCTTAAACCCTCCCCTAGATGGTCCGTCTGTCTGTGGGCATCTAGTCCGGTAAAGCTCCTCCAGTAAGGCCTCATGCAGCCAAGGTGTGTGCATATGTGTGTTTGTGTGTGTGAGGACTTAAGTGAAATCCCACAGTGAGAACTGGCTGACAAACGTATTGGCTATATCCCAGCTAAAGCTTTGTAACGGCTGGTTTGGGACCGTGTGTGTTTGTGTGGTGCATCTACGCGTGTGTGATAGTGAGAGATGGGACAGCAGGCCTCACTGGACTCTGACCCTCATCTCACGCTGGACTGCACCACACACACACACACACACACACACACACACACACACACACACACACACACACACACACACAACACACATATTACAGTCCCCTTGTCGGCCTCCTGCCTGCTCCCTGACCCTGTTAACTGCCTGTTAAGTATTAATGACCAATTATCTGCCACTTCCTTTTGGTGGAGGGGTACACTCATTGTTTGTCTGTTCTTAGGAGAGGAGATGGAGACAATGTCTTGTAATTTCACTTAATTGCCTGCTTGTTTGTGTGTGTTTTTTTTTAACTGTGTGGGAGTACAAGTATAAATGTGTGTGTCAGAGAGATGAACAAGGGGGAGTTTTGTTGGTGCGTTTAGGGTGAGCGAGAGAGTGTGTGTGACTAGGCAAGAAAGAGGTTTAATTAAACGTCCCGAGGGATTAGAACCCAGATGAGTCAGGATGGTAATCTGGCCAGGGTGGCTTGAGTCATGACACTCAGCCTGCCTCACACATTTACACACACTGCGATGTTCGCCAGGATGTCTCTGTAATCCTCGCACCTCCTGTCTGCTCTGCCTCCCCGTCTTTCATGACCAATTCATTTAGTCTGCCTGCTCCTTCCCTTCATCTCCCAGCACACCATCTCTTCTTCTCTCTCGAGTTACACTCTCTTCCCCCCGTATAAATGTTTTTCCTCCGCTCGGCACATCTGACACCTTATTTCTCTCTCATCTGCCCTCCTTTCCCTCCTGCCAGCCCTTTCACACCATCACCCGCCCTCTGACCATCCATCTCTCCATAATGTGTCAGGATGCAGCCCTCAGTTGCCATTGGCTCCTTCTCCAAGCCCCTTCTACACTTTCTTCTCTTGTCGACTTCCCCCTGTGGGCCTTTTTACTCTCCTTTCTCACCTCTCTTTATAGCTTCCCCTGGCGCCTGTACTTCGATCTCTTTTCTTTTTTTACCTCCTCATTTTTTAATAACATTTAGCACCTCCGGTGTTACTAAATGTGTTTAAGACTAGTGGGATACTTAGAGGTAGTTGTTGCGTGGCTCATGAGCTTCACTATCTCTCTGAAGAAACAACACAGGATTCCTGAATGTAGGTTTCCAAGTTGCTAGCGTTAGCAGCGAAATAAAACACGTACAAAGGTTATTTTTATTTGACCAATTTTGTTCGGTATTTAATTTGCCATTCTCAGCATTTTTTGCAAAAATGTACTTTCAATATAATGTTACCCCAAATACATAAAGAATTAAAGCAAATGATAAAGGTTAAAGAGGTCATATTATGCTAATGTTCACGTTCACATATGTATTTTGTGCCTCAACAACATGTTTGCATGCTTTAATATTTAAAAAGTGTGATGATTGGTTAGCTGTCCGTCTCTATTGTGATTGGTCAACCGCTAATAGATGTCCCACCCCTTGCACAACAACCTTTATAACACACTACAGGAAAGGGAAAACCCCAAGAGCATAATAGGCTAATTTCCCCTCCTGTGGTAAAGGATAACCACTTCCCAAAGCTCAATTCCCTTCAAAGAAGCGAACACAATCAGTCCCCATCTCTACTCTGAGATACTAATATAAATATGGCTGTGATATAATTACAAAGTTTCAAATAGGTGTGCCTGTTATTGAAAAACACATTTCAAGCGACATATTACTGTCGAGCACCTGTGGTTGAATCGGTAATAGAAAAACTGGAATCAATTATATGTGTAAAGACAGTAGAGGTTGACCTTTTTGCGGTTATGTTTGGGTATTTGTATATATGAGTGTGCATGCATGTGGGAAGCTATTTGAAGCCAACTCTGCATCACGATGGAATTTGAAATGAAATGTCAAAAGCTAACAACTATTTTAATTAACATTGAATCTATTGATATCTTTTTGTATTCATTTACTAATGGGCTTTGAGATGTCAACAAAGACATGACAAGTTGCCCTCCTCAAATTACTTGTTTTGCTCAAAAGCCAAAGATACTCCATTGAACAGCCAATCCTGTCATTGGGAAACCTTGAAACTGCACATTTCTGACTTTCTTCTTTGATAAATAAAACAAAATCGAATATGTTTTTAATGAAACCTCTCTCCGTCTCCTTCCTTAGGCCCAGGAACATCCAGTGGTCCAAGATTAACGACACCTTACCAGAGAGAGCAGAGATTTCCGGCCCCAACTTTCAGATTTCCCGCCTCAGCCAATTACACAACGGGACGTACTTGTGCCAGGCCCAGAACAACTTTGGACGCGCTGCCGATCATTACACCCTGCTGGTGTACGGTGAGTAACTATGGCTGACAGTTGAGTACATGTTTTCTTTAGAATTTCCAAGAGTGCTTGAAATGTTTTCTTTATTGATTCATCTTCTCCATTGTTTTCGTTCATTTCCAGTCCTGGGTAATTGTTAACTGCTCATAATAATTGTTCTTCCAATGGATCTTTTGCTTGTTGCATTTGTTGTTCTTCTGTTCTGATACTGTTTGGGAGAAATCTTTTACATTTCATCGGTCCTTTTATCTCCCCAGTGTCTTTGGAGTCTGGGTATTCTAGCGCTGGGCAACAGATCCATTAAATCCTGACGCTTGTCTCATCTGTCCTTCGGTTTTATTTGTTTTCCTGTTTCAGTACACAGCAGGAAACCTCTGCTAAACCTTCTGCACAATTGATTCAACAGAGATATTGATTCCAGAAGAAGAACGAAGGCTACCGTGCTCAGAAAGTAGTCACCAACATCATTATTCAGGCTTTTCATTGTAAAGAACCAATGTATCGTGTACCCTGTGACCCCGTCCTCACTTCCCTGAATTCAGAGTAACTTTATTCCTCAAGTGCAATAAATAAAACTTTGAGATGTTGTGACAGCTGCATGCAATTCTCAAGACAAGTTTACAAGTAGGAGAAGAAGAAGACAACACAGAGTTCAAAGTAACTTTTCAATGCGGGATCTGTTGGAACACTGCGTTTTACATGGTTTACATTTGGCAAAACAACAGGGGTGGAACATATGTGGCATTTAAAATTCAGGCAAATCAACTTTGCCTTAGCAGAAGTATCAGAGGCGGGAGGAAGATGTGGGTAAGGGGGCTTCTGTTGTCAGGTTTTACAAGTTCTCCAAGATGTTGCACCTCGATTCAGTGGTGGTAAATTCTTAATGAAGGTTGACCCAGATAGACTGCACACCGTGGCTCTGAGAAAATGACAGCGATGCTTGCAACATCACATGAAAATCATCTCATCTCGATAAAGTTATTCCTCAGAAAATGTGACAAATTGGCCAACTTTCTCCCTGAGTTTGAAGCACATTTTGAAAACAAGCTTTCGATGTGATTTATGTTGTGTGATCCGCTCATGAAGCAACTGAGTACACTTGCAAGAAAAAAGGGAACAAAATAGGGATTGTGAGATTTTAATGGGACAGTTGAGGAAAGTTAGCGCTTCATTAAGACTTCTATGGTTTTGGCCTGATTGCTCACACTCCCCTGTCACTCAGCAGGTTTGATCTACCCGTCCCCTGCAGGCAGCTCCTGTCATCGCACCTTAAGAAATCTGAAGGAAGAAGGGCGGAGAGACATGATATATTATGTAAAAACAAAATGTAATGCAGCGCCCCCACATCTATCCATCACACTAAAACTCTCTTTCTCTCACAAGTGCACACAACAATCACACACTCTTGTACAAGCTTGTCTAGCATCAAAAGGCGCACGTAATGGCAGCTTTCCACAGGCATCAAGGGTGGCAACAGTGGCAAGATGAAAGGTGACATCGCCACCCACTCTGCCTCTCTCTTCGTCTTTTTCTCTCTGTCTTTCTCTCTCTCTCGCTTTCTATCCTAGAAGGTTAGACATGCCAAGCTTTGATGTGCGTTGCCACCTCTGTAGAAAAATGTTCTGTCCTCCTCCTCCTCAGCCTCCTCCCTCATCGTTTTTAGCAGTCTTCTTCACGGTGTCATTTCCTCTTTTTCTACGATTCATCATTTGTCATTCTTTGTTTAATGCCGCTGCTCCGCGCTGGTCATTAATTTGATTGATACTTTTTTGTCATATCGTCTCTTATTATGAAAAAGAAGTACATGCAAAGTAAGACATCTTGCCTCGACATAAATCCATAAAATCCACATAACCAACATAAGCCAGGCTGCAACTCCTCTGCTCTGCACCACGGATTTCCAGCAATCAGCCTCTTAAATCCTCCCGCTGTAGCCCTGTATCAGTGCTGGTTTGCTCTACTTCAAAAGATATGCACTCGCCCACTGGGCAGATTGTTTAAAACCTTATCTCCTACAGCTCAGAGTTGTTGATTTAGCCATCGAATTAATAATCTGTATGATTTAAAGTCATGCCACAACTAATAATAACTGGCTAACCTGGTGTCACTCCTTACGCAAGGATAGTCATACACACTCCTTGCATTCAGCCGAACATCTTTGCAGGGATATATATGCACTTATGAATGTTACATAATCATAAGAAGGTGTTTGTTTTGCATGACTGCCAATCTAAATACATCTATGGATCATTTAATACAGTGTTAGCGAAGTGCTATGTTATGATTAAATATAAGTTCATTAGTCAATATTGAATACAAATATGAATCCACAAAGATGACTCTTCTAACACTCAGCACCCACTTTGTTATTGCAGGCGTATTTATTGAATTTTTTTAGATAGTGAATATTTCATTTTGTTCCAAAGTACTTCATATGTAGATGGGGATAGTGATAGATAACTCCACTTCTCCATTACTCTCTTTGTGTCCTTACTTCTCATATTATCCCTCCTCTGTTGCCTCACCCTTTTCCCCATTCCTTTCCTTGACATCCGTCCTCATTTAATCTACCCGCTGTTCTGTTCATGTCCACTTCCTCTTCCCCCCCCACCCCCTCACCCTTTCCACTGTGTTTCACCTTGCCACCAGTTTGCCCTCTGTTTTCAGTTCATCTACAGTTCAGTCTCTTTATTCAAGGAACACCTAGGTTTCTTAGAATATGGCATGGAGAGTGTGTGGGAGGAGTTAGGAAGGGAGAGATCGAAAGGAGGAAGGAAGGGGTAGAGAGGGTAGGAAGAAGTGATGGAGGAGTACAAAGGGAGAGAAGAAGGGCGATGGAGGTTGAACGCAGGTTAACATTCAGTATGTCCGTTTAGTTGGCTCCTAGCCTTTTCCCAGGAAATCCCAGGGTGCACTGGGGGAACAAGGTGGGGGGAAGGGCTTTAGGATGTGTGTTGTATAAGTTGACTCAGCAGAAAAGAAACCATTTTATTGCAGGTGCAGAAAAACAACCACCAGTGATCTCTCTCGTCTTTCTCCTTCTCATTCCGTGTCAACCTTCCCTCGGCGATTGTTATCTGCCGCCAGGGTGTGTACACAGAGTACAAACTCAGGCAAAAGTGGCTGCCAATTTGTCACAGGTGCTTTAGGCGCTGTCACTTTATGAGGGAGATGGGCTTAATGCTGGCAAAGGGGAACAAAGAGCAGGAGTTGAGAAACTCTCCGGGGAGCCCGCTGTGGCAGAGACGTGACGCATTGGAGCTGAGCTTCATTTGACTGGTCACACTTGGGTGTATTTGGAACTGTGTGTGTGTGTGTGTGTGTGTGTGTGTGTGTGTGTGTGTGTGTGTGTGTGTGTGTGTGTGTGTGTGTGTGTGTGTGTGTGTGTGTGTGTGTGTGTGTGTGTGTGTGTGTGTGTGTGTGTGAGTGTGTGCATGCACTTTGATGTGTTAATAATTTAGCGTGCGCATAGCTAATACAATTTCTGCAACTTTCACAAAGTCACTATTGAAATAAATGGGAGAGATGGTTGTGATTGAATCAGAGTGCACACATTACACACACACACACACACACACACACACACACACACACAGAAAGTGTCTGCTGACTGGTGGAAAAAAAGGATGTAGCTGCTGTTGGTTGTTCCATATCTGTGCCACCATTGTTAAGGAGGAATTGGATTTTTATATGTGTGAATATACGCAAAGGTGCGAGTGAATGTGTGTGTGTGCATGTGATTGGGAGGAGGGTGTTACTGATTGTCTGGTGAAAGCCTGGAGGGATCCGTTATGTAATTGAACATCGCTGTTGCACTCAGATGAATCGCGGAGCCAATAAAACCCATTAGAATTGAATTGCATGAGAGAGTGTGGGAGATTTGGAGAAACAGAAAAAGGAGAGGACGAGGTACAGATGAAGAGATGAGGATTGTTAGTTTGAATATATGGGAATTACTTATGTGTACATGTTGTGCAAAACAGAGCAGGAAGTGATCACAAGGGAGGGATTAATTGTTCTTTCTCCGGAGGTTTTTCCTTATACGATGTGAGGGTCTAAGGACAGAGGGTGTCATTTTTCTCACACTGATATTCTGAACAAACTGTGCTGTTGTATTAACTGTGGGCTATTTTTATTATATGTACAGCACTTTGGCTCGACCAAAAATCGTTTATAAATGTGCTATATAAATAAAACTTGATTTGATTATATAAAAATGTACTGTATATGGAAAGCATATGATAGAAATATGAAATTATAGAAGCACAGTGAGATAGACAAGGATGCTAGGTGACCAGGGATTAGTCTGTGTCTCTCTGGCTGTTGTAATAAGCCGTCAGGATAATTGGAATACTGAAAAACTAAATGTAATGAAGTGAGACTTTCAAAAAACATCAAATGAGAATGAAAGTGTAAAAAGGTTGGAGGGATGTGGCAGTGGGGAGAGATAATGGAGAGAACATTTTCCAGTTTTTCTCCACAATCCTCTTGACGCCTGGTTGAATTTTGAATGAGTCATCATCAGCCAATCAGTGTTCGAGGTTATGGCCTTAAAGGTGGACCCCTGACCAATGTCCAGCATTTAGTGCACTGATTGACAGTGAGAGAAACCACTGCTCTCGGCAAGGCTCTTTTAATCGGGGAACACGAAAGAATAACAGTGCTCATCCAAAATGGCGCCGCAGTATCCTCAGGCACACTACTGCGAGAATGAGATACGACAAGGAACGTCATTATCGCAAGTGCCGCCACATCCATCCCTGGAAATAACATGGGCTGTGTGCCTGATTGGCAGCCATAGAGTGTGTTAATGAATAACAATATGATGTAGGGAGAAAGAAAAGGACGCTATCGGCCAAGAAAACGACAGCTGTATGGCATTCTCCTTAATTAAGTTGAAGAGAGGGAACGTAGTTACTGAGGAGTGAAACCAGAGAGGCAGTGGAATGAAGGAAAATGAAGCAGGGGGGG
>NW_011371237.1:48295-65213 GCF_000735185.1 Notothenia coriiceps | reverse complement strand
GCGTCTTCGTTCGGACCCTAAAGTAACACACACACACCTTTTTTAATTCTTCCCTCTTTCTACCCTCCATCTCTCTCCTCGAGCCTTCCCTGTTTCCCTTTGGTTTCTTTCACTCCCATAATACTCAACCTATTTGATGAACTCTCAGGTGGCCTACACACACACACACCACACACACACAACACACTTTTTCTCCTGCAACCTTCCTTGCCCTGCATCCATTACATGAGCACACATGCCGCAGACGCTTGGGTGTGAATCACGCACTCTCTCTCTCTCCTTATCACTGACTCTTTGATGCACCCTCACACACATTGCCCTAGTCAGCCGTAGTGGTGTGTGTGTGTGTGTGGTGTGTGGTGTGTGTGTGTGTGTGTGTGTGTGTTGTGTGTGTGTGGTGTGTGTGGTGTGTTGTGTGTGTGTGTGTGTGTGTGTGTGTGTGTGTGTTGTGTGTGTGTGTGTGTGGGTGGTGTGTGTGTGTGTGGGTGTGTGTGTTGTGTGTGTGGTCTTGTGTGTGTGTTGGTCTTGTGTGGTGGGTGGTCTTGTGTGTGGTGCGTCTCGTGGTGCTTGGAGGTACTGTAATGAATCTGCATTAAGAGTTTAAGGAGCTGAAAGCGTCCGACACTGGCCTCGCTGGAGGGTCAGGGAGATGTTACACAAACTGCATATACACACACACACACAACACACACACACACACAACACATGCACACATAATTCGCAAACACACATATACAGAAAGAAGAGAATATGAGAGAAAGAAAGATCAGGGGATCAAGGTTGTCTCTTATCGTGCGCTTTTCCTAAATGATCCATGTTTTGAGCAGCAAGGAGGGAGGAGGCCCCTGGCTCGACACTCTGCTAGTGTGTGTGTGAAGTGTATGTGTGTGTGTGTGGTGTGTGTGTGTGTTGTGATGTGTGTGTGTGTGTGTGTGTGTGTGTGTGTGTGTGTGTGTGTGTGTGTGTGTGTGTGTGTGTGTGTGTGTGTGTGTGTGTGTGTGTGTGTGTGTGGTGTGGTGTGTGTGTGTGTGTGTGGTGTGTGTGTGTGTGTGTCCCCTCGCTTTTCATAACCCAGTACCTATTCAGTCTGCCAAAACACTAACAAAACGCTGCACGTGCCATCTCGTTCTTCTCCTTCCTCTACTCAATCCTGCTCTCTGTCTTGCTGCTGCTGATGCCTGAAAGCAGAGATGAGTGGAGGCCGTGGCAGCATCCATCCTTGTTCTTCTTCGTTGGCCCGCCTACCCGCCGTCTGGGTCAGGTTGAGGTTGTCAGCCTGCTGGGCAAATACGTGTGGAGATGTCATAAACAGACCTTGTAGGAAGAACAAGCAGTTTTGAACCCGTTTTCAGAGCGTTTAGTCGATGCTGGCGTATCATCTCTGGGGGCTCCCTCGGAGAAACAAGCAGCACTTTTGAATACTTGACATTCATTTCCTGTGGAGGCGTTGGGCCTGGGCGGTGCCCGGATTTTAAAAACAGGGGCGTGCGTGAGTGAAGCGTATAACGCTTGATTTCTTGCTGTTTCCCTCTCGCTGTTGAAAATAATTGACTGCTGTGATCCTAACAAGCGGTGGAATCACACTTGTTCTGGGCCACCGATGTGATCAAACACACACTCACAAATACTTGATTTTACACATGAGCAGGAATGTGACGCTCCTTGAGACACGTGTCCGATGAATGCATGTGCAAGATCACACCATCTTTCCTTCAGCTGTCAGCTCCAATACCTCCCTTTCCTTTCACTAACCCTCTCTGTCCTTTTTGATATGTATGTGTTATCACAGTATTACTGATTCATGTTTTAATTCTGCTCTGTGAAGGTCCAACAGCTGCATAAATAACGATGTGCCTACTTTTGCCCCCACCAGCTCTTACACTCAAAACATATTTTTTGAATTGTGAGCAAGAACAGACAAAGATTACCTGGACCAAACATTTATTTTCTTTCTGTGTGTCTGCACCCAGGCACTCCATCAATCACCTGCTTTTGTCCTTGTCAGAAAGTACTCACTGGTGCCACGGTGCACAGACACATGCTTAGTGCTTCACTTTGAGTTAAGATGTATATGAAGGCTGCGAGTGTGACTAACAGTTCATATATTTTTTTTTTATCCACACATTTTATTAAATACTGAAAAAGTTATGACCACAATTTAAAAAGAATAGGAAAAACAAACTGAAATAATTTAAAATGCTGGAACCTGAACATATTCAGCATTACTGCTAGATGAATAATTCATCAGTGAGAAAAATTGCCAATTAGATTTTTCTGTCAGCTGACTAATTGCTTAATTGCTTATTTGTTTCAACACTCACCTACACCTCTTTTATGTTATTCCTGCTTTTCTTGTCGTCCCCTTCATTTATAGTTGGTGGTGTTGCCCTTAATATTCCTTACCACTGCCGTCATTTTATACTGTGAATTTAGCTTGCCTTTTTGTTTTTCAAATATTTTAATCTCTTTTCTCATCCTGGGGTGTTTTGATTAAAAAGTATAAAAACACTCAAAGTCTCCCTCGTTCAAAATGCATTGTGATCTTGACAGGCGCTTGGCTGGAGTGGGTTTTTAGAGGCTGAAATACTTTTTGATTCACCCTCCTCATTTCTCCACCTTTTTCTCACCCATTCTGACCGGTCGGTGATCTGTGCAGTGGGGGGTGATGAAAGGTGATCAACCGAGCTGGATGGAGGATATTGACTTCAGTTTTCTCCTGTCTCGCTCCCTGTACCTTCTCCCACGCTGCCGTTTTAAAGTGCTTTCTTTCTCTCACTTTTAAATATTTTTTTTCCACCTACAACTCCTGCTTTCATTTTTCATCTATCTCTCCCTTTATCTCCGTTCCCTTGACTGCACTTCTCTTCCCTTTTGTCTCCATATTCCCTTTTTATATTCCCTTACACTCCACCCACGCTCACTATTTGTCCTTTTTGTTCTTCCTCAGAACCCGGTGCAGTGGTAGAGACTCACAGTGCAGTACCATATGCAGTGATAGGGGGCGTTCTGGCACTGCTGGTTTTCACCGTCATCTGTGTCCTCATCGTCACCATCTGGTGCTCCGTTCGACAGAAAGGTAACACGCTCACACACACACACACACACACACACACACACACACACACACACACACACACACACACACACACACACACACACACACACACACAAACCAAGTAACAGAAGAGTTTCTTTCAAAAACAGGGCACACGTTTTTGCAGCTTAAAGCGTTTTTCATTTCCTTTCAAACCTTTATTTCTCCAGGTGTATCCCATTGAGATCATTGATCTCTTTTTCAAGGGAGACCTGCTCAAGTAGGTTCCACGTCAAACATAAAAACATAAACAGAACAACAAACCTTTTTGGACCTTTTCACTGACACATTACCGAAACAAGCTGTGAAAAACTCTTTACAGACCTTGTACCACCAGATTCCTTGAGAACAATCTTTTAAACTGAGGTGTAAAATAGTCGGTGCAAGGCAGACAGGATGGGATGCTCCTCTCCAGGCGGGCACTGTCCATGATGGACGGCCTTGGCCAGGATTGTAGATAAAATGGGTGGGGTGGGAAATGTAGGTGTGGTCCCCATGTTTTATGACTATATGTTAGTGTATCAAGGCTCATCTATTAAAAGCAGCCTTCCTGAGTTCCGTATCTTTTTAAGTGCCCTCTTGTTGGCAGCCTTCGTACACCCCGGCTGCCAAGAAATGATCCGAGAACAGCGTAGCAGGCAGCCACTGGCTATTACTTACCCTGTGGCTAGACAGGCTGCCAGTCAACATTCAGTATGGCTTGACCGCCAATCAGCACACAGACAGGACCATTACAACCAAACCGTGTTGAGGCAGAGCCATTAGGGCTTTGTCTACAGCCCGTTGTGACTGTCAGCATCCAGTCACCCTCTGCAGAGAGAGAATTAGAGTGTCACTCACCCCTGCAGTGAGGTGACACTGAAGCAGGAAGATGACTCAAGCAGCTTTGCTCTCTGTGTAACCTGTACTGCTCTGATTCATTAATCATACGGACCTGAGGGAAGTTAAAATGTGTTTGATGGCTTTCGTGAGTGACTCAAATGTGCCATTGTTCTCTTGCACCTAACCTTCCCTCCACCCCTTTTCTGACAATCTCTTCTTCCTCCCTGTCTTCTATTCTCTACCATCTTCTCCTCCTCTTCCACCTATTCTCTTCACACATCCCATCCCCTACCTCTCATTTCCGCGTAGGCTCGTACCGTACACGAGAGCCTATTCTTGCTTGGTATTGACCTAACAATCAGTTAACTAACGAATTAATCAGTCACAGGTATGGTACTCAATAATATATGCGCTAGTTGGTTTGATAATAATGCTGCATGGCGCTGCAGTGATCATGACGCTTTGCCGCCTAACCTCCCCCCTAAAATCTCCCTCTTGGTCTCTCTCTCTCTGTCTCTCTTCATCCAGGTTCCTATCTTACCCATGAGGCCAGTGGGTTGGATGAACATGGTGAGGTGCAGGAAGCTTTCCTCAATGGGAACGACGCCAGCCAGGGCAAGAAGGAGTACCTACTGTAGCCCCTATCCCCTTCTCTTCTGACCTCAATCCCCCTTATCCCTTCCCTACCCTGTGTCCCATCTTATATACAGTATACACACACACACACACACACACACACACACACACACACACACACACACACACACACACACACACACACACACACACACACACTATACAATACAAGCGCCATTACAGGCAGCCTTTTGAAAACGACTGTATACAGATACTGCACACAGCCAATCCATCCCGCTTCATTCTACTCCACAGCCTCCATGCACACACACCCAGAGGCAGACTGAGAAAAAGAGAGCCTATACACCCAGCAGCCAGTAACGACTGTGCCATATACTGTAAGTCGGAGATACTAGGGAGAATGGAGAGAGCGGGGCCGGGGTGAATGTAGACAATAACGAAATGATGCCGTTATTATTTTTGATCAAGGTGGAAGTGGGGAGCACAAAGAAAACAGGCACTCTGCCCGTTCAGCCGCCAAAAGTGGAAGGGGAATTAGAGGCAGATGAGTGCTATAATTCCATGCCTGAAGAAAACCATTTATTTCACAAAGCTCAATCTTTAACTGATGGAGACACGGGGAGGGGAGGGGGAAATGAGGAGGGGTTGACCAGAAGCTATCGAGTGATACACGGTAGAAAATTGAATTTTTTTAAATTGTCAGAACATCTTTCCTACAGAGTGCAACTCGTATATAATTCCCTACCAACACTGGAGTGTTTAAACCCAGAGTCCCAGGAAGTATTCAAAGTTTTGACGAAACGTACTCCCTACCCAATAATTGGTAAAAAAAAAAAAAAAAGGAATCCTATTTTAAAGGAGGTTCTCTTTTTTAATTGAATTAATTCTCTTCCTTCCTCTACATTCACCTGTTACAGTCATCTCCCCCGCTCCATTATATCTCGCTTTTTTCTCCGTCTGCCCCCCCCAATCGCTCCTCCTTTGTTGGCTCCTAATAATGTAAGGATTAGTGTTGGGCTTCGTTCCCAACAAAGACGAAAGGAATATGACTTGCTAAGGCATTAAAGAAAGGCTTAATTATTTTAGAATGTCATTAAGAGGATAGAAAGGTTTAAAAGTCTTGATAAGAAGGGCAAGGGGGAGTGAAGGAATGAGAAATAAAAAACGGATGGATATTTTTTCTGAATGCTACCACACATATGCAGATACATGCACTCATTCATACGTACAGTACACATGTTGACAGAACCAGTATACATATCTCTGAAGTACGTATTTGTATAAAAAATAGAACATCTACATAAATTAAATGAAACTTTTAAGAAAAAAAAATCTGTTTACTATTGAAACACATTATGAAGCATCTATACTAACACAGAATATTAGCCTATAGAGGTGCAAAGCCGAACAAACCACTGTCCAGTGATCTTTAAAGAAAATAAAGAAAAGAATAAAAAAAAATATCATTGTCTTTATGAGAAACCAGAGGTCTTATCGATTTTTTAATTATTATTATTATTTGAACAATTATGATTGTTGTTAATGTTATTATTGCCGTTGTTATTATTATAATTGTAAATGTTAAAGAAATGTACACTTCCCATGGTTTGTTTTTGGTTCTACTGTAGAGAAATTGCTGTCTTTTTTCACTCTTACCTTTCCTCTCTTTCCCTTTCTCTCTCTTCGTCTCCTGTGCCTAGTCGTCTCTTCTCCTGTCTTTCACTACTGTTTACTTTAGAGTCCATGTGTCATTGTTGATATATAGCTAACTATTTCTTTATAGGGGAAAGATACAAAGCACGATAAAATAAAAAAGAATTCAAAAATAACCTTTGGGATTAGACTGTTTTTTGTGTGTGCTTACTGTGTAATTAGCAGGTGCTGTTTTTGAAATCCTAAGAAGGGAGAACAGGAGATTGAGCATATGATGAGATCAATGGGGAATAGTGGAGTTATAGGTGGGAAGATGAAGATGAAGGCGATGGAGCCGGCTATAACTGGCAGCTCATTCGGAATAAACAAAATAGGGGATTCTGTGGCGCCGCTAATGAATCATAAGAACAGATAGCGGGGAATAAAGGGTGACAGGGGGTTTGAGTCAGATACATACCAAAAAATATGACTCTGCCATTATCTTCCACACAATCAATACCCGATTCTGTCGAGAAGCACTCAACATGTCCATGTGTGCGCGGGGCTAGATTTGAAAGCTGCCGGAGGTCGCAGGGTGATAGATCGATGTGTTTCTCTTCCATCGATGGCAAGGCTGCACGGGTGCCTGTCATAAAGACAGATTGTCAAACGGCAATCAAAGTAATGGACTTGCCAGGCGCTACAAGCATGAGTTGACACTCCGGCCAACAAACAATTCACACACAAGTCGACACCAAACATATCTTCAATTTATGATGACGCAGGCGTAGCAAAGGTGCTATCACACCAAACATGGTCGATGAGTAATAAAACTGAGAACATTGTCCTCGGTATAAGTGTCCTTCAAGGTTTCATCTCTTATTTTTATTGTGGGATTCAAGAACACTCATGTTTGATACTGTTATTTCTACTTTTTCCTCACAAGAAAATCAATCAAGCTTTGGTATTTTGTGCTTTTAGATTTTCAGTCACTTTTAGTTTCACTGTATTATCGTTGGGTGGTGGGGGCTAATGCTGGTAATATTTACTCTGGGTTATCCTGGGAGTAGGGCCATTATCCGACCATGACGTAAATCAGGCACTAGACCTAATGGTAATCAGCCCACCACTGTGATCATGAAGGTGTTATCATCTAATCAATAGGCATAAGAAAAACATTGATCAGGATAAGCTGGATAACAGATGGTTGTTTTACTCCCCCAGTTTACAATATGCTGTGAACGTAGCATCATTTGGCCGGTAATAACAGCGATATGAATAACTCATGCGACCGCTGCCTGATGCTATAGTTTAACCGATTAGCGCCCTGAAGCGGGTTCATGTCGGATCATTTGCTGTTTATGACACATTTTTTGCAGACATATTTCCCTTCAAGATGTCACAGTCCATCCAAACAAAAACTCTTCATATTTCTGTTGGCTATGGTGGATTAGACACACTTTTATCCATCTGTAAAAACCAATATGGGTGACTGTAGGATGGTGAATGCAGCTTATGTTCACTGGTCTTGTCATTGTGACCCGAGCGAGGCAAGGAGTTGTGTACAGAGCGGCAGCATAGCATGAGGCATTGATTGAGGTGCCTGAGTGTGCCGAGGCTGAGCATAATCAGGAAGCAGAGAGCTTTCAGGCAGACAGAACAATTCAATGGGCTGCCAGAGAAGCTAAGTAAAATCCCCCCCCCCCCACATCTGAACCTCCGCACCCTTTTGCCAGATTTCTTCATCAATAATGTGTTCTAGTACACAGAGTACATGAGGAGGAGTAGGAAAGCAGAGAAAGACATAATGAGTTAGACATAAATGGACAAAAAGATACAAGAAATGTGGAAAGAGCAGGAAAATAATGGTGAAAATGGCAAAACAACCTAACCCTGAGAGGAAAAAGAAAAGAGAGAACGTGGTGAATGTAATGTCTTGGTTCATTGCCGAAAGATATATATTACTCCCTTTTTTTTAACAGCGACGCGGTTCAAGATGAACAATTCAATTAGATTGAGCAAGGACCTTTTTATTACATGAGTGCATCGCATTGTATTTACAAGTTTAATCAGAACAGGCATGGAGATTGTGTCATAACCAGGTTAATGATGTTTTCCCTATAGGCTGCGTCCTCTCTGGACCTCTTGTTATTAGGGATGTTTAATTAAACGCTGTCACTCATATATCTACATTACTGGTGGTGGGCTTATCAGAGACTTAGAACGAGCTTAGAATAAGACCCATAGGAGGCGCAGTAGAAGAAAACAGACATCTGTGATCAGGAGTCATCATCTGGAGACTTAATTTTCTCACTGACATTTGGTGCGGGACCTGATAATTAACTGGTCTTTTCATTTGCGAGTTATTCACAGCGTCTGTGCATAAGGTTGCTGATTAGTTAACACAACAGGACAACAACAAACAGGATCATGCTATATTTATTCTCTTTAAACCCCCAAGCTGCTTGTTGCCAAACAAGCTTTGTCTCAAGCAAACAGAACATGGAAGAAACAGTGTTTTAATGAACTGCTTAAAGAAACGACAAATGTTTACATAAAAAACAGCACAAGTCTTACATTTCCTCAATAATTCAGACCTCTGGGCACACTTTTGCTTTAATGGAGTGTTTGGCTGAAGACCATGGAGCTGCCTGCACTGCCTCACACAGGGCCATGCGGACAGATTTTCCTCTGGACAGGGTTACTGGAGGTGGAAGGTGGGCAACAGAAAGAGGGAAGGATGCCCGTTCTCTCTGTTTCTTTGGAGGAGTGAAGAGGATCTGAGGCACAAGGCTGTACAGCTGGAAGAGAAACATGGCAACTGCATGAACCCAGACAGGAAGATTGGTACTGGGGGTGAAAAGCAGAAGGGCATGAATGATGTGGAGTGGCAGGCACAGCAGAACTAAAAGGGAGAGGGATAGAGCAAGGGAGCGGACCCGGCCGGAGTCATGTTTAGGCGGATATGCATGACTAAAAGGAGTCTTTCTAGGTTTAATGCATAACAGGTCAAGGTAAATGACCAGCAGGCAAAGCAAGGGGAGCATGAACACTGTCATCCCATGGACATAGACCAGGTAATGGGGACTGAGAATGGTGTCAGGCGCACACACCCCCCAGTGGCTGCTGTGGATCTCAGCGTAGGTGAAGTTGTGCATGTCTTCCACATAAAACTTTGACAGGAAGCCTCCGTATGGAAGGTACTTTCCAATGACCTTGCGATCTTGGTGGTACTTAGGGGGCGGGGAAGGGGTTAAATGGGGTAAAGAGGTCGTCCAATTGCCATCCAGCCCGAGGCCAGCCGTGCCCGGACCCCTCCCGATACGCCTCCAATTGTCGATGATGTCCGAGCCGATGAACTGGGCGAAGGAGGACAGAACCGAGGCCACCCAGCACAGCAGGACCACACACAGAGCTCGCTGACGGGTCATCACTGAAGAGTACCTGGAAATCATAAACATGTGGGTTTGGACATATTTGAATGCTGAATGGTTATTCAACCTGATTCGTTTTGCTCAATTTCTGAATCCTAATGGGATCATGATAATGTTTTTTAGTCCAGCTGTGCCAAGAATGTCTGGTATTGATGGCTTCAGACTATACCTACATGAAAAAAGGTATTTCTTAAGGCATTTAATATTCTTTCTCTAGATAAGTGAGTTGAACGGTAAATGCTACAAAACTGCTCTATCCCAAATCTCCTTTTAACCAAATCGCAGACATTGATGCTATTCTCTGTGATCTTCTTTTGATAACTAATGTAATGTTTTTTTTTAACTACCATTTACTGAGCCTGCCCTGAATCTGTATGCAGCCCCCCTGGGCAGGCATGCCTTACACTTTGAAAATCTCTGTCCTAATCTGAACAGAAAAGACTAAATATGAACAGGAGTAGTTTTTACAGTACCGCGCTGCCTTCATATTAATCGCTCAATGACACCAAAAATACAAAAAGCCACCGGAATGAGGTGTACAAAATCTAATCTTATTCATACCAACTGGGTGAGTGGATGGTTCAAAACAGTCCAAGACCATGAAAGAAGAAAAAAAACTGGCTCTTTTCCACTGAAAGGCTGGAGTTGCAGGTCACTGCCAATCAAGAATCTAAGAGCCTCTGAGCCTTTTGATATTTACTCGCCCCTGTGACTCCCAGATGGCAGTAAAAGCAGTGCATGATAATAAAAAAAGCAGCCTTATGAGCACTGAACAAACAGAATACTTGAATTCAATACAATAGCACATATTGCAATGTTTGCTACTCCTTATTTGCAACGGCCATAGTGATTTCCCTCATTGACAGCTGAAAGCAGGCTTGAGAAGTGTTGACCCTTGCCTCCCACGTATACACTCTCACCCACACATATGCAATGAACTATTACAGGCATTATTGTGATTTACAGAATGTGATGTTTATATTTCCGAGAAAGAATAGGTGTCTTATTGGAATTTATTTGTACATTGTTAGCATTTGAATACTACTCTTTACATCACACTGATTTTTGTACTTTGATTCCTTTACCATTAATGTAATCCTCTTCTAGTCTCACCTTTCTGCAAAGTGATGCTGCAGGTGTGCGTCCAGTGTGAGCATCACCAACAGGAACATGGTGAACTGCCTCACCAGCAGGGGGCAGCACACCAGGGTTATGCATGTGTACAGACACTGTGGCGTTCTCAGGTTGAGCAACACACTCACAGGGACCCCCACTGCACCACCAAGAGCCCCTACCCAGCCCAGGCAGAGACAAAGACAGCATGAGACGCTCCCAGGTTTGGGCCTGTTTCCCTGGGTTCCCTCCTGGACGTCAGCCACTGTTCCCCCTCCACTGACCGTCATGCACAACCTCACACTCACCACTATCAGGGATACAGACAGGATGCAGTGACACAAGGAGTACAGCCACATGAGGTCCATGTCTGCAGGAGATACAAACAGAGATGATAAAGCCAAAGGGTACAGCTTAAAAAGTCCTTATTTATAATGATGTCAAAGGGCAAAAATTAAGACAAATCTAATGGATGCTTGTGCTTCATTCCACCCACTCTAGTTGCCAGTCCTGCCCTCACATTGCTCGTGCTCATGCAGCGTTAACTTGAATTGTGAAAGGAATGGTCTAACTTAGAGATAGACAAAGAGAAGAGGGAATACAAATGAGAAAAGGGTGACAAGTGGTGGTGGAAATGTTGAGGTTAAGCATAGGGGCGTAGGTCAGAATAATAAAAACAGTCAGCATGATAGAGGTTTATGCGGGAAGAGAGATGCGCAGGGTGGGAGTAGATATTTTTGATAGGTATTGGAGAGCTGTAAACGTGCCTGGAGAGTGAAAAGGTCAGCCAGACCAGACTTGACAGAACTTCTCCACTGAGGATGTGAGCAACATGCAAAAACATGGCAAAAAGTACCAAGCTGGCAACATACTGTTAACATTAGCTTTTCTCTCCTCTTGTTCTAGTCTTTGTTTAGCCTTTTCTTCTGTTTTTGCACCACCATGCATCATTCCTACACTCTCTGACACACTAATACGCCTAGACATTTATGCATACATCAACACTTACACTCAATCACACACTCTCACGTATGAGTAATTTCCAGCACATTTATTCAGAAATGAGTGGCAGCTAATGTTTAGAGCAATTGCAAACAAAAGACTCCCATAAGGCGGTGTGGATGAATATTGAAATAGCAGATTTGTTAGAGCAACATGACACCTGTCCTTTCATCGTAATTAGTTTGAACTTTTCTGAAATTCTGTGTTAGTCCTCATTTTTCCATAATAAACGTGACTTGCTCAAATAACCTCTTTACACTGCTTCATAATCACTTTACACAGTTGTCTCCTGTCTCCCGCCTTAAAGGGCCACAATTGATTTACTGAAGTAAGTAATGGAGTTTAATCCACCTCGTGTTTTCATTTCAAGTTGATGGTCACTCCCAGTGTAATTAATTGCCTTAATTAATCAAATAATCTCTTCAAAAAAACATCCAACCATTCAGGTTGTTAAGAGCTTTTCAGAGAGCAAAAAATGCAGTGGTCACAAAAGAAAATTAGGAGAAAAAGGTACAGTTACCTGTTGTGCAGCACTGCGATGATGCAAACAGTTTGTACAAAGCTCTATAATCTGTCCTCTGTATGACTTGGCTGCCTTTTTATTTCCCTCTAGGATCTCTATCTCTCACTCTCACTCTCTCCCTCTGCTGACAGAGTATACACCTGATTCATAAACCTCTGCTTATCCACTGCCTTTTTATATCTCTCCGGTCTCTGCAAACATATCAATTGTGTCAATGTTGGAGCATGCATGACCTTTACATCTGAGGTGTGCAAAGGGAAACATCACCACTTCCAGCGAGGGAAGTATGTAAATGAGGACACACACACACACAGACACATACATACATGCAATTATTAGCATGGTTTGAACCTATATACAGTCTATGGTTTGAACACACAAACTCAGATTTGCTTTTATTCCAGTGTTATCATAACTGTAAAGAGAGACAAAGAAAAAAAGGCGATGTGTGTGTCCATAGGCTAGAGGTGATATGATAAACAGAGATATTTACCGGTGTTGTCTGAAGGCATTGTTCCATGAGACAAAATGAGCGGTCCACATCACTATGTAACATAATTAGCTAAAATTCCTACACATACAAAATGCATTTCCCCAATAAGGATAACTTAACGTTATCCATGTTATTCCTGTTATCAAAGACGGATATTGTAGTAAGTCATGTTAAAAGCTCTACTGACGAGAAAGAGACAAAGTCTGGAGCCACTCGTTTGAAAATTGGTTGAAAACTGAGTTTTGTGTGCTCAAAATATTTACTTTAGTTTTCAAATGCAAATAAGCCTCATTGAGCTGCAGGGCTGACAGTTATAGCCAGAAAATGTGCCCATATTTCCAAAAGAAACCACCCAAGTATATCAAATCATCGTATACCAATAAGGCCATCATAAGGCCATGATGGAAGCAGGGACACACTGAGTACAATTGAGCATCATTTCCCCAAAACATACCCACAATACAAATCATACACAGCAAACTTCGTCTTCTGATGGGATCAAACCAACCACAGAGACATTTGTAAACTTTGGGGCAAAGTTGTGACGTCTGCCGCCTTGAAATTGGTTCCTGTTTAACCTTGTTCCAAAAAATTGGTTGGTTGTTGAAAATTGACCCTGATGGCAGGTGTAGGCTAATACAGAAAAAACACGTATACTAATAAGTTAGCATTACGCATACAATAAGTGTATGCTTTCTGGGTAGTCAAATGTAAGTTTAGAATAATAGTTAAGGAACCAGAATAGCCCTATAACATAATTTTTTTTAATTTTTTTTTACCAACGGTTGGTTCAACTTAATAATACAATAAAAATTGTATTTGAGTAAATACGGGACATCAGCATAGTTGGTACGGTACGTTATCTCGAATTTGTTCTCTAGCAGTCGTTGTGGTCGGTGGATGTGATGAGAGGCATCGATGAGAAAAACAACTCTCAGTTCTCGCGTAATGAAACGAGATTTGCCCGTTTTAACATCGGTTGGAAACCCCGTTCCACCCTCTTCCCTTCGCTGGCCACACGCAAGGTAAAGCGCTAGAATTCTTCCTCGGGTTATATCCTACTAAAGTGCTTCAATTTCTAAGCATTTATACCAGAAACGTGGTCAAATAGGATATAAGGTACAGATTAAAGAAGTGGTCTAGCTTTGAGCGAGATAATTAGACGTGTATATCGGTTTTTGCAAGAATTGTACTTCAATGTTGCGCTCTTAGCATAGGTCTGTTCGTCATGGCCCCATGCTACCTCGTTAAGGCCTGCTAGCTAGTGGTTAGCTGCCCCGTGTTAGCTACGATATATTGGAAGAGTGTATATAATATGCATGTTGTCAAAAACGGATATCACTTGAATGGTTTTGAGATCTCAGTGAATGATCTGCTTGTAAATGGCGAGGGTGTACGAGTAACGTGGGCTTATCCTTGGACTGCTAACATTAGCTTGTGTTAGCCCTTACGTGTCTGTCGCTAAAGAAGCTAACACCGGTTGAACTCGTGTACGCATTATCACACATTAATCGGTTTTAAATAGTTGACTTTGTGCTTGGATTGTAAATCGGTATTTCAGTTATGAAAACGGTAACATTAATTATGCAGATTGGGCCAGTCAGACAGGCACATTCACATTTTTAAATTGGATATAACGACAAAGCTAGCGTGAATTAGCTTCTCGCATGGTCTACAGCTCATGTTATTTCTACCGTGGAGTTCACCGTATGATCATATAAGAGTTTAATTCATACATGAACTCGTGCTATTATAGTGTAAGGGTCTGTTTAATCTAACGTTTACAACCAAGGCATCATGTGTGCAATATTGTTAGTGCAAGCTTAAACTCATCAGCATTTTATATTGTAGCTAACTTAACGTACTCAAAATATAAACATGAAACCAGGGCCAGTGTGCGTTCATTTAAAGTGCCTTCGTTGAATTGTGTAGGTTTTGGATTGTCTTACTAAGTTTTATTTTAAAAGTCGTGTGCCTCATTGTGTTCCATCATTTTAGGACCACGCTGGATTTAAGTGGTTTCACCTAAACCTGTTTTCATTTTTACATTTCTGTATCTGATAAAACGTGTATTAAATGTATGTGTTGGTTGTTTTTTTTTAGATGCCGGGTGTCACAGTGAAAGACGTCAACCAGCAGGAGTTTGTCCGTGCCCTCTCGGCTTTCCTGAAGAAGTGAGTCCTTTTTTTAATCCCACATCATTTTGACCTTTCATGCACTCTAGGGAGATTGCGTTGTGGATGTAATTTGCAGTGGACTTGATTCCATCCTTTAAAGTAGCTGTTAGTTGTTTGCATTTCTAATAGACCGTGTTGTGTCCTAGAAACATGCCAACAGTGTGTTTTTTAAATTAGGTGGTTTTTTTTGCTCTAGTACATGCTGACACTTCTCTTCTGTCCTCAGGTCAGGAAAGCTGAAGATACCTGACTGGGTGGACCTTGTCAAGCTGGGCAAGCACAAGGAGCTGGCCCCCAGTGATGAGAACTGGTACTACATCAGAGCTGGTAAGTCCCATCTATTCTTGTGTATCCCTACTGTCTCTTTAATACTAGAAACACTGGTGGATTTGAATGTTTGGTTAAGTTGGTTGCAGCACGTTTTTTAACTGCCAAGCAATGCAATTGGTGTTGGAAGTTTATGCTTCCCCATTGATTGTTCCTGCATTTTAAATCACTAAAAAATGTTCACGTTTATAGATTTCACATGTAATGGTAGTGGTGGCTGTCATGAATGAAGCAAAATCTTACTTAGCTCAACACATGTCAGCCTAAATTCTGCTGTGATTTGAAACCCATTTGAATGTGCCATTACTGTGGCCTTTACAATAATTAGCAGTCTCTGTAATCATTTACAACCTGTGTAAAAAAACACATCTTGATTTAATAGTTCTCCCACATTCCCCCATCACTCATCCCTACTGAGATCTAGTCATACTGGTGCAATTGAGAGTGGACACCTAATTACCACTGTTGACAGTATAAAAGCAAATATTCTTGAAACGTTTTACCCTTTTTTTTTATGGTGCTTGAAGTGAAAATGAACATAAATCAAGTTTTTGGTTATCATTTCCAAAATGATTAACAGTCAACATATTTCAACCTGCCATTTCTTTAAATGTTAAAAGATAGATTAAACTCACTACATTTTGATGATGTAGATGTTATTGACTGTTAAGCTCTAACTGCTTTGCTCAAGTATGTAACTGCACCACTCGGCATGTCTCTGTCCTGACTTCGTACTGATTCCAAAAACCTACAGATCATAATATCACTGTTTGAGCATGGTAGAGGAATCCCTCAAAGCACTATATGGTTGATGATGTTGCGTCTTAACGCCTTCACCTCCTCTGGTCCAACAGCATCCACAGTTCGCCACCTGTACCTTCGTGGAGGTGCTGGTGTTGGCTCCATGACCAAAATCTATGGAAGTCGCCAGAGGAACGGTGTGTGCCCTGCTCATTACAGCGTAGGATCCAAGAATGCGGCTCGTAAAGTGCTGCAGTCCCTGGAGCTGCTCATGATGGTCGAGAAGGATCCCAATGGGTGAGTGTCTCTATTTATATTCAGTGTATCACTATATAAGATCCTAGAGCAGTGGTCGCCAACCAGTCGATCGCGGTCGACCGGTCAATCGTGAGTGTGGTGCGGGTAAATCGCTGACCGTTAAAAAAAAAAAAGTAACAAAAGAAATCAAATTAAAATAATAATGTTTGAAAAATACGTTTTTAGATGTAAACCTATCAATATGTTTTTAGATGTAAACCTATCATCCACATAGCAGGTGCCACTTGATTGACATATATTTGAGACACCTCAATAATATAATACATTAACCGTGCTTTACGTGAACCTCATCATGAGTCATGACACAAGAGAGGACGGCAGGACTGCAATTTCCCGTGTTCAGTGAATGCAACAGAGGCTAGTCACCAGACCAATCAGAGAGTTGCATGGAAATACACGTGTGCTTGTGTCATTCAAGCTCGGCTCTGTGTGTGTGTGGCAAAAGCGCATTTAGGGAGAGAGGGGGAGAGAGGGGGATAGAGGGACCGGTGCTAGCGGGGACCGTGATGTTAGCATCTGGTTAGCTAGCTGCACTAACGGACATAAAGAGCTGTCTCCACAACAAGCTGGAGGAGAGTCCTCCCCTGTCAGACTGAGGGGCTCAGGTGAGCTAAAGGACTCCGAGTGTTTAGAACGGTTTTGTCA